>NC_056717.1:10554142-10831642 GCF_018831695.1 Puntigrus tetrazona | reverse complement strand
GTCGACATCATTAGGACATCCCTGTCATACAAAAAAGGGGAGGTAGGGTTATTTAATTCCACTTTTGACCCTTTTGTCTGATGGTGTTGAAAGAAAGCTTCATTTTTCTCCTGTCACATTATCTCATGCTTGATTTATTGACATTGCTACACTGCTATCCGAACAGGACTGTTACCCTTAAGGTGAAAGGAACAGTCATTTTGCTTAGGGACCGTTCAAGCAAGTCAAAAAGGCTCGTTTACAACCGCGCCTGTATTCTGAATTTGAAGACCGCCAGAGGCAAAAAATCCCGCTGTACTCTCACTGTCCCCTCCAGGCTCCTCCTAAATCTATGATGGGATGTTGTGGGAGAGCAGTTGATTTGGAGATGAGAGGGAATGGAGAAGTAGCGCTTCCCCTCAGAGAAAGAGAGAAATGGTGGCTGTAGTGATGGAGAGGGGTTCTCACAGAGTCCAGGTCACCGCTTGAACTCTAAAGGCATCCGGTAGATCACAAACTGCCTGACGGGTGGTGACAGTTTGGGAAAGAGGAATGAGAAAACAAGAGTTCCCTCCTTCAAGAGCAACAATCTTGGAACAGATTGAATGAGAATGTGAGGGTTTTTGCTAGAGGTAAATGACTAGCAGAATAACAAAGTAAACGGTAAAACTACAGTAAGTGTGTTATTTGACTAATATAATTTTAAAAAATGTGGTGATAAGTACCAAATTGCAAAATCAAGCAGCACAGCTAAAGTTACTGGAAGGACAATGCTTAAACTCCAAAAGCACACGTTACATTAGAAACTGTTGACTTTGGAAAGTTTAGGAAAGAGGAACAGGAAAATAGAGTTCCAAGATAGAGAATCATGGGATAAAACGAGCAAGAATGAGAAAATCCTTGCTAGAAGAACAATAAATAGTAGAATCAATGTGTTTAAGTATTATTTATAAATTTAAATCATTTGCAACATTGGACTGGTTTTGTACAGCTAAAATAGCAGGTAGGTTATTGCTTAAACTCCAAAGGCATCTGGTAAATCAAACTGTCAGATGAGTTGAGATGGTAAAGGAAAGAGAAATGAGAAAACAAGCTTTCTCTACTTCAAGAGCTGTAATTGTGGGATAAATTGGGTGAGAATGAGAGGGTTATTGCTAGAGGTAAATAATTAGAAGAATAAGACTCCATTGTGCTACAGTCAGTTTGTTTATGATTTAATATAATACATTTTAAATAATGTGATGATAAGTACCAGTTAACAACATCAAGCAGCACAACCCATTGTTTTTCTCAGCTAAATGAACTGAAAGGTCACTGTTTAAACTCCAGCGGCAACTGATTTGTAGATGAGTTTGGAAAGTAGAAGTAGTAAACAGAATTTCTTCTTTCTGGAGGCAAATAACTTAAAAAAATAACAATCGGTGTGTTTATGATTACAATAATAAATTAATATGATATTTGCAAATTGCGACAGCAAGCGCCATAACAGACAGTTTTTGTACAGCTATAGTAAAGGCAACTGCTTGAACTCCAGAGGCACCCGGTAGATCACAAACTGTCAGACGCGTTGGGACAGTTTAGGAAAGAGGACCAAGAAAACAGAGTTCCCTCCTTCAAGAGCAGCAATCGTGGGAAAGATTGAGTGAGAAGGAGAGGGTCGTTGCTGGATGCCCCCTCTCTCCCTCCTTCCCCTCCCGTCTTTATACTCTGTGGAGATATTGCTCAACTCCAGGCTTGACGGACGGCGGATCGGGGAGCCGTATTGATCAGAACAATGCCAACGGCCGACGAGATGGAGGACGGTATCAGACATGCAATCTCACAGCCCGGTGTGGTGTGGGGAGAGGGCTGGGGCCATCCATCTCCTCACATTACATTCAGCTGCAAGGACATTAAGCTGAGGGATAAAGGCTGTCTGGGGTGCTTAGAGAAACGTCTGGTTATCAAACCATGAGGCCGAGTTCAATACAGATTTACACCGCGGCACGGGCGCTGCTCTGCAAGTAAATCCTTAGCATGGAGGTGGAAAACAAGGGCTTGTCTGGCTCATGAGGAATCCAAGAGGAACCATATTATTGCAGGTGGTCTCACAGGAAATTGTACCGGACAGCATCGATGCTCTTGGCCCCAAACAAAGGCTTATTTACCTTTCGATAAGCTTCTCAGCTTGGGGATGACTGTGTGTTGTTCCTCTCAGCAGAAAAATGCTTTTCTGAAGCATTCCACACCACAGAGTATTGTAAGTGCGCCTGCTGATCAATGTTTGGTGTGAAGAACATCTTTACTCGTCTTACAAAAATCTACTGCAAAGGAGTTTACGTCTGTTTGCAGACAACGCAAAACACAAGGCACTCTAAAGAAGATTATCATTTTAGCGTACTCTTTTTAAAATCTAAATGAGCAAAAAAGAAAGGAAACAATCGTTTCAATAAAAAAGAGATGACTAACAACCATCTATCCATCTATACGTTAAGATCTAGCTCAAGTCCTCTAGCTCGAGTCTGCGAGCTTGCCTTTTTTCTGTCTTATTTCATAAGTATAAAATATACTATTGGTGTGGCTTCTATCATATAACCAATCTTGCATAGTTCTCATATTTGTTTTATTGAGGAAATAGCTTCAAAGGGATTTTTTGGTTAAACTGAGTAAAGTAATTTATCACCATCTTCCAAAACCGACTCCTGGGGTTAGGATTTACTGCTATATCCATAGACTGGAGCTGCAAACAAAAGTCTATTCCGCCTTTTTTATTTGTATTCATGCCAACTAGGCAAGATTAATGGGCCTAACAGTTATTGCAGTTCTGTCCAAAGTGCTCATTGTAATTAAATGTAGATCTTCTGAATACATGTTGCCTAAATGCACTTACATGAGTCTGTCCATCTGTCACTTAATCACGGACACACCTTAGGGTCTTGTGAAATCCTTCATATTCATGAAATTTTCATTTTATTGTCTCTTTTTTCCATACTGCCATGTTTGAGGACTACCAGAACACATATAATAGTGCACAGTTAATCATCGACAGATGCTAAACCCAGGTTTAAGGACAACAATAAAGTATGTCTTAAAATGAATATACAGGGAGCAGCTGGCTCTTTTCTTCCAAGGGGCTAAAATGACGGAACTAGAGTCCTTCAGACAGATAATAGGCTGGCCGGAGAGGTGTAATCAAAGCTGCTAGGTTCTAAACATTTCACTTGCCTAAGGCTTTTTCTGAATTTTAACAATCTTCAGTCATACAGACCTTATATTAACACTTGCTCATTGCTACTTGCAAAGACCAAAGACAATGATTTAGAATTTATAAAAAGACAGATTGAAGATCATAAACAAAACAAGCCAGCAAAGCCGACGATAGCTTTCATAAAGCCTGCATTAATCGGTCTCACACAGTTCCTTTCCTAACATCCCACTTTTCCCTGAAAAACCACACGCTATTCGCCCGAGTATGATTTGACTATTTCTGCTGTGTAAATATAAACTCCTTGGCTCCAGCCTGAGAAGAATTCTTGATGGCTGCCAGTGATGTTGATGGTCTTCGTATCACACATCTAGTTTCAAACGATGCCAAAAGTGGAACAGAGCCGCCTCCTCGCTGTTTGCCCATTTCACGGTAAATTGTGCTAGCGTATGCATGGTGATTCTGTAGCCCACAGAACCGTGCACACTGCGGCTCAAGGGACCAAGTGAGGAGAAAAGCAAAAAAATATTGTGTAAATACATGCCTTCGCAAACAGGTCCGGTGATACGGAAAGGCACATTCATTTTGTGAGCAAATACACTGGATTTGAGGGTATCTATAGAATACATATGAGTAGCAAACAGCTTAGCTAGGCTAGTATGGGAAAGTGAATTTAAAATAGAAGTTCGATTATGCTTCTTTGAAGAATGCCGTGCCATTGTTCCTTAGTCATTGTGAATAACAGACTTTGTTTTTTTTTTGTGGAATTTTATACATCTTGGAAAGCTTGGAGTGATTGTGGGATTATTTGTACACACACACACACACACACACAGGAGCATTCACCCGCAGCATTAGACACATATATGTTTGTGAACTATAGCTGTGGGAGGGATGGCTATTGAAAATTATTACAATTTTACTGCAGTGAAACCAAAGACATGAATCATCAATGCTTAGGAGATCTTTTTTTCCTGAATCTATAGCATTATTGCAGGATTAGTACTAATTAAAAGCATTATAAACAATTAGAGCTCATCAGAGCTCTTGTTTCTTTTACTATAGGCTCACGGTTTCAAGCCTTTGAAATCAACACAGGGAACAGATTTTTTTCACAATATCTCTGTGTAATGTTTTTACCCTTAGAGTCAGCTACAGATATGATAAGGTAAGATTATTTCTCTAATATAGCTGTGGTTGGGTCATTTGGCAAGATCTCATTTGTCGTTAAAAACATTTAATTCTCTGAACACTCCCATAGGGCAGAGTAATTACAAATGAGACCTCTTTAATATCACAGTTGTTTCTCCTAGACAGCAGTGAGATTAAAATTGAAAGATTGAAATGAAAATTCACCCTTCACATTTTCTACATGCATCTTATTGATCTTAATGTGAATAATTCATCAATGTATGTTTTATTTATTTATTTATACTTTATTTATACTTTGAATAAAAGCCTCCTGTAGTGAACCCATGCATTTTTATAAGATACATATTCAAACACTTTTTTTTTTCTCATTTCTGCTGACTGTTGTAAGCGGACGACGTTCAGCTGTATGAAGTAGGACGTATGCATCGTGCAGGTGCCTCTGGGAAATGTAGGGGCAATGGAAACAAAGCTTCCTTAATTTAGAAATTATATAGAAATATCAAAATCCTCCAACATTTTCCTTTACAAATCCTCATTTTGTACTTCTAAATTGTGCCTTGTGCTTAGTTTTATTTCTCTCTCCGCATTGGCAGCTAATCTTGCAACAGCACTGACATAATCTGCTTCCGTGTATGAAAATAATGCATACTTAACATGTTTTGGATTGTTAAAGGGAAACACTGCTATGACAGAGCTTAGGAGTGCCAGGACAATTTTTAATATAACTCCAATTTGGATTTGTTTGAGAAAAAAAAAGGGCATGTAAAACACATGCAAATTTTAATTTGAGTGAACTAACCCTTAAATCTTGACCATATTGACCCCCTTACTAACCAGTATTCATAGATAGTTCATAGTTAATTAACAGTGAGAATCAGACCTTAAAATAAAGTGCGACCACATTATTTGTTGAAATTTAAATTAGATTTAGCAATTTTGCAATTCCATCCACATTCCATTTAGCTGATTCCATTGTGTATCAATAAATGTCCATTTGTGTTTATTATTATTTCATCCAGGGATTTTTAGGACAATTATCTGAGACATGACGATGATACTTAAATTTATTTTACCCCATTAAAGACTCTTGAGCAACATCTGAGTGACCTGTTATGTACACAATACACCACTGATGCGTTCATTTATCAGTTTATTTAGTGCTGATGTGTCCATTTATCCATTAATTTGTTTTAGAGGTGTCCTGAATACCTCTCTAAGCAGAAGAACGAGGTCTGTAGCGACATTGTTTTTCAGCTGTTTGTTGTATTCCTCACAACGCCCAGCAGGGTGGGGAAATAATGGAATGTGTTTATTCTTTTACTTGTTCCATTAGTGTGACTGACTGAAAATGCTAGCAGAGACCCCCTGCCTCTTTCTTCTCCTCTGCCCTCTTGCAGGGGTGCACATCCTTTCCCTCCTGCCCCAAACCTAATAGAGCTGGCCTTTCACTGAAATGACTGCAAATCATTAGCACAGCAAAAATTCTCTGCTAGTTCAAGCAACACTCTTTAGTTTGCCTTTCACATGTTAGTATCAGTGGTAACCACAATATAACAACCAATCTCAAAAAGAGACATTCGTTTACATTTATTTTTCTTGAACTATATGCAAGTCATAATTTGACGAAAGTAGTGACCACAGTTATTTCAATATTAGATATACTAATTCAGGAATAGTTTACCCCAAAATTGAAAATTCTGTCATTGATTTCTCACCCTCATGTAGTTCCAAACCCATAAGACCTTCATTCCTGGTTCATCGAAACACAAATTTAAATATTTTTGATGAAATCCAAGAGCTTCTAGGCCTTTATACTTCTTATTTTTATATTTCAGACATCCGTCAATTAGTAATGAAAAATAGCTGTACGACGCTGGTGAAAACATGTTAGCGTGTTCAGTGTGTCAACGTGTGTTACCGTGTTCAGCTGAAGAGTTCTGCAAAACCCCAGCAAAAGTAATTGCCATGAATGTGTCGGTTGAAAATAGTAGGAAGATATTTGAATTATTTAATAATAAACAAGTGTTTTCTTAGTCCGTGTCGCAACGATGAATTTCCAGACTTGCCGTCTCCTCACAGATGCTTCTTTAGAGTGAAGCCATCTTTATGGATTAAGAGTTTTTGTTTCCTGCTTGTTTTTTTAAATATCATTAAGTCGTAATGAGAAGGCAGAAATAGCATCACGTTTGCTTTTTCATTTATAAAATCATAATGTTTTTGTTGATGTAATACTCACTCTTACCTTTATCAGAGAAATTGACGTTGAAAGCTATTTTGTTTACACTGAAAAAAAAAAAAGTGATTGCGCTGGTGCCTTCCTGTCCTGCAGAGACCGCTTTAGCCTCTCTGCGCAAGCTTATACTGTCACATCTATTATTATATCATATTTAGCAGTTAAGCATATATGTGTGTGTGTGTGTGTGTGTGTGTGTGTGTATGTATATATTAAATTATATTGTACATAATTCATTGTGATGTATAGCCAAGTGAAACTCAGCAAGACTTCTGTCCTTGTTGACTGCATAGGTAGTTGAATGTAAAAAGGGGTGAAGTTTAAATAAATGACTGGAGATGTCCAAGAGAAGTCAGAAAATTCAGTTATGTTTTGATTTAAAATGTAAAAACAGAAGAAGAGAGAGTAAGGAGATTAAGATCATCGTTAAGATCAGCCACTTCATGCTGACTTTTTCCGAGGCTCTACAAAGCAGTTAATTCAAAGAGAATGAAGTGCTCTCCAGCAAGATTGTTGAATAGTCTGGCAGCTTGTGGGAAGAACCTGTTCCTTAATCTAGATATTTTGTCCTAAAGGCTTTTTAGCCTTTCTCCAGAACAGAACATTGGATGGGGCAGAGATCCTGCTTTATACGCTTCTCATTAGAGATATCCCTGATAACAGGAAGATTGGTATCAGTGATGAACAGGGACATTTTCAGCCTCCCGTCTGAGCTCAAACCGTTTCCTATACCTGCACATCTGGCCTGTTAACGTGTGACTATGCAATCATCAGACTTGTCACTTTGAGATGGACTCCAGGTGATCCCCAAACATCACAAAACGACGTGATGGCAAAACATGTAAATTAAAATGACAAAAAAATGAAATTATACAAGCAGAATATTTTTTACAACCCAGTGCCACTGCTAGCTCAGGTTTATCTCAGGGTAAGATCACAGAAAACAATCTAAAGTTAAATAAATATATATCTTTTTCTTTATCTCATCTGTAACATATGATGAACAAATGAAAAAGACACTGAAAAGGGATTTTGATGGTGTGCTATAGAAACACAGCATACAAAATGTTGAAAGGCTGTATACAGTATGCGCCTTACTACCTACAACGGCATGACATTGACAATGACCTCAGATGAAGAGAATTTGATGAATACATCAGTTCATGCTAGTCAAATGGTTTCAGCGGCACACATAATGAATGAAAACTGCGCAGTACAAATAGCAAAGGATGGGATCACTTGTTATATGCAGTATTCGACCGTGGATCTGGGAGGCTTTTAAAGTTAACATGAAACAATGCTCACAACCGTTTTAGTTCCATAATCACACGTTTCAGAAACAATTGAGAGAACAGAAAAATGTAGAGCGTGACTTGATTTTATTCATGGGGAACTGATTGGATACATGGTGGTTGGAGGGAAAGAGCTGAAAAATAATAGGGCTTGGTGACATCAACTGAACAAAAAAAGTCATTTCATAGGTGGAGAATATTCTCATTTTAAATGTACGTTACATTTTGATGAAAGCTTAAAAAGACAGACCTTTTTCCTTTTGAAATAACGAACCCCTGCTGGTACATATCATAACTGTAGTGTTCAAGCATTTTTCTCCAGTGATTGCTGTTCAAAAGCTAGCCATGTATTCAGATTGCAGTAAATAAATAGCTAATGAATAGCCTTCTCTTGTAAACCTCCCTGGAATAGCATGCACTGATGAATTGCCGCTAGTAACACCTGGAAAATGTATTAAGAAAGTAAATAGGATCAATTTTGATGTTTAACAAACCAAGCAGCTTACGCATTGAGACTATATGCACTTGGTTTGAATGATTTGTATGACTTAGGTATCATAATTCCTTTCTTTAAATCAATTTTGAATGTTTAACCGGTGGTCTTGGCATGTGCATGCAATAGTAGCAAGGACAAACAATGGAGTTTCAGCTGCACTACTTCTGTGTGTGTGTGTGGGTTTTTCTCTCTGTGAGATGCTGCAATGCCTCTTGAGTGCACTGAAATATACATGCCATTTACATTCATTTGGATTCCCAGCATCCAAGAGCTTCAGAGTATCTCTGAGACAGAGCAACTCATTTGGCATTCCCGTAGGTTTACCTGAAAAGCTGCTTAGCATACTCAATCACGCTAATTCAGAATAGTTAGCTGTCTCTCGTTCTCAACTTTGAGGCTTTAATACGACAACAAATATGTAATACCTGACACACAGATATTCAAATTCAAACATGGCTTGCTGTTAAGTTCTGTCAGGAGTGTACGTTTTACACCTAAATCCATAAAAACCATCAAATTCTTATTCAAATATTGTAGAAAAACCCTCCAGGAGGAATCAAGGGATGTCATAGAATTGGACGTAGGAGGCAAGAATAATACTATTTGAACTTTAATACTGGAATTTAGAGTTTTATTAGCTGAGGGAAAAAAAATCCCTTTTCAATGGGAGGAGTAATCAACCATTTCTCACTGAAGAACCTAATATATGGTCCGAAAACAAATCCATTTTGTTTTAGCCTTGACAGGGAGTCTGTCTGGTGTAATTCACCCTAAAACCTGTTCAACCGAAATAGCCCTCTTCACTAGGTGCCATTATAACACAGGTGGCTAGGACATGAGGGCTGGTGGGACATTGAGGAATGCACTCATGTTATTTCTGGTAAAACAACACCACCATGGGTAATTGAGTGATTGTGGTTATGGCCTACTCTATTTTTCCACCTTTACCTCAGGCGACAGGTGAGGCAGGCAAGGGGGTTGCATGTGTTGCCCAGACCTTGGCCTCCAGCTGATTGATGTATAATGTTATGTCCCATATATAATTTCACTGTAGATGAATTTCATGTCCATCCTAACCCTCTGAACCAATACTTTGGTTACCTTTACCCTACATTTGCATACAATGCAAACAGTAATTTTGAGCAGTGACTTACAGGCACATTTCCTGGGTAAAAATTATTTCCAAATATTACAATATATCCATGGGTATTGAGACTTTACACTCTACAGACACATCAAATAATTCCATGTTTCACAATAGGTCCAAGTCTCACAACAGATATGCTTTGTTTCCTGACAGAAATCTTCATATGCACTAGTGACAATAAACAATACAAATTGGCTAATTTGACCACACCCAACACACCTTTTTAAAATAATCAAATTCCTTTCAGTTTTCATTATAGCTAAGCTATAGCTATAGAGTCAAGAAACGTAAACAAGTATGCCTCCAACTTAATGTTGGTTACACGATTAGTTCTGTTTTTCATATTTATCTCTACCTGGCATAAACGTACCTGGGTGCGCTTTTTAGCAAGACAAGGTATATGTACCAACAAGCAGTTTCCAAAAGTAATTCTCCAACACCTTTTATTTCTTTTGATTATTAAAGTGTAATTTTCGCACTTGAAGAATATCATGTCATGACTTCAAATGCTCTTAAATGATAGCATCACACATATCCAGCTTCATATGTACGGGTTTTCATGGACAAATAGACGAGTACAGAGATGTACTTGTATGGATCCAACTAACTATGGTTGTATGCTTGTAACTATGGTTCGACAAAACGGTTCAAATCTGTGTAAAAGGAAGTTGAAATGGCACGGGTGCATCAACAAATGCGTCAGTTTTGCATTTGTTTACATTATCGGGTAGGTTTAGGGATGGATTTTGTGTAGCATTTTTTCAACACGATAGAGCATAAACTTTTTCATAGGTATTTCAATTCTGAACAGCCACAATACACATTATTGTAGTTCAGACCTCTTTGCATTTGCCTATTCAGATACTTGTTTATATTTTAGTAAAACACCTCAGGTCCCCTAGGTACAGTAGTGGCTGAGTACAATACTGTACTTTGTTCCAAGTCAGAAAACAGCACAACTCCTTTTGCTTTATTATTACATGCATCCCCTGCCGGCTGAATGGCTGCTGGGAGGTCAGTGACTCGAAAAACCTGTGCTACTTCTGAGAAATCATTATTATCCCTGGTCTTGGGCTGGTAAACATGATATCATTTTTTTTTTTTTTTGTCTGATCAAAGGAAGTGTACATTATGCCAAACAACTGAGATCCCAGGTTAAACAGTTAGTCTTTAGTCTAGGCATGACTTCTCTTTCCTGCAAGGCATTTCAAAAGATAAACAAAACAAGGCAACAGACAAGAATTCATTTATGAAATATTGTTTATGTATTTCTAGTTATTCATTTAAGCTTGTTGTTTAGACACAAACCCTAAGGCCTATATAAATCAAAAGCTTACTAAAATGTTGACGAATGTCAAGATTTAAATTAACATTTATTAGTTGTGTAGCATGAGCAGTTGGAAAAGTCTACGCTATTGAATCAAAAATAGGAACAACCTTAAACAGAAATAACATTACTTTTTTTTTTAAACTCTGACCCATAATCCATCTGTGAAAGTGATGACTATTTTAATTCATTTTCTATTGGACACTGCAATAATTTGTTAAAAACCTTTTTCTGTCATTTTTAATTGCAAGAGATGACAAAAATGGAGATCATTTAAAAAAAAAAAAAAAAAAAAAGAGGCCTACAAAGAAATGTATAAACAGAAAACACCTGGAAATGGAATATTTGGAAAGTTTTTTTCGTTCTGTTAATTATATCTTGTCAGACCTTATTTTTTCTGCAAGAAAAATTAACGACATTAACAACAACAAATAATATTGTCATGGTTTCTTTCCCTCTCTCTCCAAGGGTTTATTCATGGAGCCCTAGGGACCAGTGTGTTCTTTCCCCAGAACTACAAGATCAGACCTGCTTTAGCATATCAAAGCATTTTCCCGAGAAAGAAATGCTCTCATTATACCAAACCAGAAGCATATGACAAGCAAGAGGAGTCAAGCTAGAGGAGAGCCGTTTATGAATATCTACTAGCATATCAGTACTGAAAGAAGCACCTTAATACCAAAAAAGCCGACCATTAACCATAATATTATCACTTTTGTCACACTCGCATACAAAATATCATTATTTGAAAACGTATCTAAAAAGAACAGGTGCAATAAAACTCTTGAAAAGCTCCCTTTTTTGTTTTATGTGAGATTTATACCTACTGGAGTATAAATGTCTGCCTTAAATTGGGTCGAAATGAGGCTTGGATTTTAACTGCACTTTTACAAATGTAAAGTCTGTCGTCATTTACTCACCCTCACTTACTAACTTACTAAAAAAGTAGTTGAGAATATTGTTCTGGCTACTCTTTTCAATATAATGAATGTGAATGAGATCATAAAAACAAATAGACCAACTTGACTTGTCCTTGGCATGTCAATGAGAGAATATATATATATATATATATATATATATATATATATATATATATATATATATATATATATATATATATATATATATATATATATATATATATATATATATATATATACAAATCATTTTAAGATCTAATCATTTTCAATAAGTCAGTTGATGTAATTCAATAAATGTTCTAAATTATTCCTTCCCAAATCCCTGATCCAGTCACTGAAAGATAATCACTGAATAAAGATTTCAATTTCTATATCAATTAATCACAATAGACTGTCAAGTGACTTGACATGTGATAATTTATGGCATTTTAAAGTGAATTTGAGTACATGTTAAAGCATAAAAGCTCCAGTCACTGTAATGTTATGTTTCGTAGAAGAAAGCAAGTCACACATGTTTGCAACAAACATAAGGATGAGTATATGATGACGGGAGTTTTCTTTTTGGAACATAGAATCATTTAAATGCACCACACATTTTAAAGGATACCCTATATCCTATCTCTTCTTATCTGTTCCCTCTTTTTTCTTCCCATAATGCATCCTGCACTCTGTCTGAACCTGAAGCTTTTGAAGAAGCATCAGGCCACTGAGTTTGAGTCATGATTAATTAATTCGGTGAGTCAGTATGGTATGTAATTTGGGAATGTGCCCATCCATATCGGTTTCGGCCATCACACAGACATAGTGATGGGGTTAAAGGTGGGCCTGTTTACAGCGGCATGCATTAATAATATAGATTTGCTCTCTTCACCGTGTCAGGAAGTGACATGCTGTCAGTGAAACACACAGATTTCCTTCATTCATATTCTGAAAGACTGTCCTCTTGGACATGTTGCGCTCTTTGCTGTATCCCTCAATGTTATTAAAGTAGCATGTATTTGATGCATTGGTTTACATTAAGTTCCCCCCTTCCCCATCTAATTGTGAGTCAAATTGTATGGCAATTCAAACTTGAGTTGTTTTGGACCCCACTGACTTACATTGATCGCATCAACAATAAAAACGGCATTGTATTACACCAATATCTTCTTTTGTGTTGTTCAGAAGAAAAAGCCATACAGGTTTAGAACAACAATGAGAGTGAGTAAATGATGACAATATTTAATTCATGGTTGAACTGTTTCTCAATGTTTTTTAAGGATTTGGAATCAAATTGTGACATGGAGGAAAACGATAATAGAGTGCTGCAAATTATATCAAGATTGCAGCAAACTGAGTTCCCTCTTTGTCATGACCAGAATTTCTTAATACACAGAGAGGCTACAAAATACCCCTTTGTATTCCATTTGCATAGGCCTGCCGTATTAATGATGGAAATTGTTTAGATATTGTCAGTCAACTGTCCTAGCAATCACTGCGAGCGTGCAATTTTCTTCCTAGTAACCAGGTGCTTGTCTCTTGTGAGTGCATTTGCAGAACTGCCTTCCATCAATTCATATAAAAAAATGTCACATTATTTCCCACTGTGGGGAATTCATTTCTGGATATGATTTTCTTTGACAGCGAAAATGGATATCTTGTCCTTAAATCAGAATGTCAAAAGACTTTTCTGAATGCTGTGTGTTGGCACGCTCGACATTGTTAGACATAAAACTTAACTGAATCAACTGTTATTTTTTGAAGATTTCCTGTCGTGCTCTTATTAATGTCATTTGCATAATTGCTAATAATTAAAAATTGTTTCATGAGCACCCAATATTATAATGATTTCTATGATTAAAAGTAATAGCTGCTTTCAAAAAATATCAACATGTATTATCGGAAACACTCTTGTGATCGTTTAAGACTGCACAGTTGTAGATTTTTTTTTTTTGATACATCACTGTTCCAATTTTTCTATGAAAAGGAGAGTCAGCACTCCTCTCAAAAGGCGCTTTTTTTGTTATTTTGCTGAGTGCTGAATTCAAAGTGTTGTAATTAAGAGGAGCCAACTCACTGTTGCAGCTACCGCACACACTGGCACAGCGGCAAGGTGGGCAGCTCTTGTGCCAAAGGTTCATTAGAGTACTGTGCACGTTTCTACGGCTGCCGACCTTAAAAGCTGTGATTTGATCACTGTTTGATGCGGTGAGATTGGCTTTAAAAGCACTTTGTTGTCATGCCATAGCTGGCACCAAATACCAGCGTGGCTAGACATTGAAGAAATGCAATTTAAAGACCATGTAATGTTGTTTTAGAAAATCGTTTACATTTTTAGCATGAACGGGTCTGCATTGCAGACGTTCAAGCAGAGCCAGTGTATTAGCCAAGATCCTTCAAGGTGATCTAACCACTTAGAAGATAAAACTAATTGATCCAGATATGGTCTTCCAGTCATTTGTATTGGCATCCAAGCACTTTTTGGATCATTTAGTTGTAAGCCAATATCATTTTGAAATAACGCCAAAATGATCCTTGTATCCAAATACTGCAATAGATATCTTCAAGCGGCTTATGCTAAATGTTTCTTTGCACAGCAAAGAGCTTTTAATGAACAATTTGTAACTGACAAAAGTTACATTTATTGACAATTGTACAATGAGAAGTTAACTGAGTGAAAATAAGCACTACACTGCACAAAATTTATTTCAACAAGAAAACAATATTATTTTGCTTGTTTCAAGTAAAAACTCATTTAATTTTGACTTGGTTTTTTTTTTCTGAAATCAAGACAATTTTTACTTATTTGGAAAGTCCTTCTTGATTTAAGAATGCTTAGATATTTTGGCTGGAAACAAGACATTTTTTTTCAAGTGTAAAAAGAAACTGAACACCAGTCTTAAGGAAATATGCTGCAGAAGTTTTTGTAAAATGTCTTTGCCAGTTCATTCTGGCACAATCATTCAATCCCTAGAATAAATGAATAAAACATTTCATTATCATTATCAAAACTGAAACCACAAGCAAGAGCATAGGCCTACATTTACAGAAACAAACACCACACTGAGCTCTGTGCTCTATTCAGGGATAGGGAAGTTTCCGGAGTGATGTGGGTGTGGAGGGAAAGAGTGATGGACACTCATAGCCAAGGTCGCCGGCTGATTTGCCGTACTGAAGAGTCATCTGCTGAGCCCATCGCAGGCCACGGCAGTCATTTAAATCTGCTCTTATTGGTGCTGATTTTCCTCATCGGTACACACTCCTCTCTGTTAGCGACAGAACATCAATCCCACTAAAGGCCTACGCTGATAACAGGCACTGTATTTATCAAGGATATACACACTTGAATGGAAGTCCTTCTCTGGATTGCCAGTATCTGCAGGGAGGAATGCTTTTATTGGAGTCAGGGAAAATGAATTTAACATCATATATATATATATATATATATATATATATATATATATATATATATATATATATATATATATATATATATATATATATTACAGTGTAGTAAATGTATTATAGTACTTTTACTACACTGTAAAAGGAAAAAAAAACTGAAAAACGGTCTCTGCTGTGGTTACCAGAATTCTACCATAAAAAAATATGTTAACAACATTTTTGGTTTTTAAGCTTAAAGTTAAATTTACAATTAAATACCGTAATTTAATTAATAGTTTGGTATAATAACATTATACTAGTTAAAGTACTGAATTCTGGGAATGATAATTAATTTTTTTTTCTGTAAATTTTACAACAAATTTGACCATTTAACAGTAACAGGTTTTTACTAAAGCAAAACCTTTTCTTTACAGTATTTTCTGTTAAAATCATGGCCATTTTTTACAGTGTATAGCTATACAGGCATAGCTCACAGTGTTTGAACAAACACCCCAGAAACCGCTTTCATTTGGAATATCCTAACTAGCAGTATTTTATGATTTCATCTTTTCATCTGTTAAATCTGCTGTTCATCTGTCTGAATGACACTTGTGCCTTTTTGTCTGAATCACACAAAATACAGATGTAGACCGAACAGACTTTTTCAGATTTTTTTGGTTACAATATTGCATGTATTGAACAAACTTCGAGACAGTCCTGCTACTGCTTTCTCACAAGTATATATCTTTAGCTCAATGTTTTAACTGCTCCACACAAAAACTGCTGTTAACCTTGTTTTGAAAAATTCTAACAAGCCTCCATTATTTTCAGATGTCATCTGTTTGTCTGTTGTTCATCCGTCTGAGGTTGTGATTGCTTGTTTGAATCACACAGAATACAGATGTAGACAGAAGAGACTTGTTCATATTTTCAGTTACAGTATCATCGATTTGTTTGAACAGATTTCAATGTGCGCCTTGTCACAAAAAGTAAATATATTTACAAATATGATAACGAAATTCTCATATTTAAATTATCTCAATTTACACAATCCTCAAAAAAAAAGAAAGAAAGAAAATAGGACAAAAGGAATGCCAAGGCTTCATAAGAATACACTAAAAACAAATTTTGAAGCATCACCAGACCAGTTTTGGGGGTTATAAGGATAAAATTCACTTCACTTATTTGTATAGAATCGACCCATTTCCCAGGACTTTATGGTAATCACACACAATGGAAAAACGGCAACAAAAAAAAACGCAGCTCACAGGTTGTACAAGGTAACAAGCTGGGATATTCAAAGCTTAAAAATGACACATTTGAGCGAGTTGAGGAAGGGGTTTGAGAGAAGCATCTTGACTGCCCAAGACGATCTCTACCAGACTGGTTTTTCTAACACACTTTGAGCTTGCCCTTTAAAACCAAGATGGCTCAAATCTGTTTTCTTTAAAAAACGTTGAGACAGTTCTTGGGGAGAGACAGACAGTTCCCTTACTTTTCATGAATGATTCAGTAGGTACAACCTGGGATAGAGGTGGTCCCCCTGCTCCCGCCCCATCCTGAGGGGGCGTGAAGTTGAAGATGCAGTCCTAGAAGGTTGGGGAGGGCTTTGGTGTTCTGTCTCTCTCTGTCAGACTGTATGAGGAAATGAGAGGTGGAAAGATTTTGAATTATGAATGATTTTTATCTCACAGTTCACAGATGAGAGAGAGTAACACTGGATTAGCATTCAGGGAACGTCTTTCGAGTGAAGGGGGAAGAGCAAAGGGAAGAAAGAAGTGAACAGAAGGGCAACCGCTTCACCACACCACCCAGAAAATGCCCTGAAGTACATCAAGTCTACAAATGTAACAAGTCACATTAGTAGAGCTTTACTACATGTAAAAGCAGCTTGCTTAAGACCTGTCCGACACATTGTTAACATCTATCTGCCGTATGCATATTTGGATGCCATAAACATAATATATATGTTTATAGACTATACATGTTGTAGATGTTAATGTTTTTTTGTTTTGTTTTGTTTTTCAAGGGTGATTAATAAAATATAATTTTAAAAAGCCACAAATGCACTACATCTAAAGTTGTAAGAGAGTTAAACATTTTAAAAATAAGAAAAGGAATTTAGGTTTGCCCCTCTCTCTAGAGAAACTTTTAAAAGTGCTTGACGGAGCACAAAAGATTTTGGGTACACTATTACAGAGTCACTATGCAAACCAGTACTGTTACTGTTATGGATATGGCAATTCTGGGTTCAGGCTTATTTTTAATTGGCACAGGATGGTACAGAGAATGTAACATCAGCATTAAGAATAAATGTCAACTGTCAAATTTGGTCACAGCTGCCTTTGGCAGTGCCGATAAACATCTCTGTAAATGGCATCAGTTGTCCAGAAAACTGCTAATTTCTTGAAAAATGAATGTCACTCTTCTGTTTGTGCAACCTCATTTTTTATAAACGTTTCTTGATTTACAATATTTTTTAAAATACTAATGTGCTGTTTTAATATTTTCCACATTTTATCCATTTTAGTATTTTTAACACAATTCCTGAACCTGAACACATGCTGCTGTGTATGGTGTGCTTTTGGCAACAGGCAAGGGAAAATAACAAACATTATTTGAAATTTCCCAAGAAGGAAAACAAAACTTTTCTGAGAAATGTAAATGTTTACTAAAATAGCGGCATGCACTGTAAATTTGGCATTAACATATAATTTATACGAACATCTCAGGTAGGCTTAAACTAATAAACATACCGAGACATACATGTAACATAAGCGCTGTGCATACACACATAAAACCTTTTTTTCTTCTCTGATTTAAAAGTGTTTGTAGTGGTTGTAGAAAACGTGCTTAATTAACCTCATATAACTGATAAACAGCAATGGACTGCTGTTTTCGTGTAACTTACCCAGCAGTGCTCTTCGGTACAATCCTCCTGTATCCCAAATCGCACTTTCTAACTATCAGCTGGCGAAATGAACAAACCTTGATGATCTGAAATTCAAAAGTTGATCTTAGCTTATGGTTTATGAGTTGATGACCACTACCACCGATTCTCAAATTTAATTATTTTGAATTATGTATGGCAAGTAGGCCACAACAACAAATAATAATAAGCATTAAAGTGATGGGGACACATGATAAAAAAGATACAGTTTGCTTGATTTTGGATTCTGAGAGCTTAAGAACATCACAAATACATTTTCATGGTTGTTCTGTCCAAATAAACTAACAATGTTTATATAGTCCTATGGTATTATGGCTTATTGTAACATATTATTCTCAAACATTAAACTGCTTTTATGAAGACTTGACCAGCAGTGTTGTAGTGCCTTTGGGTTATGTTTGACTATAGGACAAACAAGATATCTGCCTATATCGTGTTATGAAGATAAATAAAAAGAATGTATGAAACATGTTCTTCTTCATTTAAATCGTCGTGTCACTGCCATGAATAGTATAATTACATCCACTTTTTTGCAAATAAAAATTCATTTTCCAACTCCCCCAGAGTTAATAAGTTGAAATTTTCAGTTTTTGAATCCATTCAGCCGATCTCTAGGTCTGGCGATAGCACTTTTAGCATAGCTTAGCATAAATCATTGCGTCCAATTAGACCAGTTTCAATATTTTTTCCATTTAAAACTTGATTCTTCTGTAGTTGTAACGAGTACAAAGACCGGCAGAATATGAAAAGTTGCTATTTGAAAGGCTGATATGACTAGAAACTATACCCTCATTCTGGCATAATAATCAAGGAAGTATGCTGCCTGCGCCTGCTGTGGCCATGGTTCCTGTCAATGCATCAGTGTCTGGGTTATTACTAATGACACTGTAAAAAAAAAAAAAAAAAAAAATCGCACTACTCAGTAGGCGCACTAAATGAATATAAAGATTCCTGTAGTGATTTTACAGTCAGTAAGAACAGAGCAGGTTTAGACACTGAGGCAAACGCGTGCAGAGCTGCTTACCCCACAAACTCATCAACAGGTTTGGCATCTCTACTATGTTCTGGACACACATTTTCCGTGATCTTCTGAAGTTCCAGAAGAGGATGACTGTATGTGCTGCAGTGAAAGGAACTGGGAGGCAAATCATGTCAGGTTACAATGTGCTGTTTGACATCAGAAGATCCAAGCAGATGGCAGATGCAGACCAGCACCCACTTTCCAACTTTGACAGATGGTCTGGCTTTTTACTAGAGATCTCACTCTGAATGTCCCAAGCCGTAAACTCAGTCCAAGGAATGTAGAATCCTTCAAAGTAGTAAGACATATCAATCTGGCTTCATACTGTTTACATCTCCCACCTAATTACCATATCTTACCCCCTTTACATGACTCCCCGCTGATGCTTGTGTCCTCAATCATACCCTTCTGACACCACCTGCTCTAGATGTAAACAGAAGTCTGGCTAACCTGACTTCCCAAAGCAGTTAGATGTAACCTTGTGGATTACGAGGGCTCCGAAAAATGATCATGGTCTTTGGATGAGGACTGAAATCATTTCTAAAAACCTTTGCTATGAATACTCAAACCATCCAGCAATATGAGCATCCCAAAACAGACAGGAGAGATAATAAATTGTTGGGTGACCTGCATCTCCACCTCCCCGCCACCAGAATATATATATATATATATATATATATTCAGTTTTTTTACATTTAAACTATCATTTAACACAGTTAACAGACCGGCCCCAGTCTTGTATATCTTTTTACATTTCATACAGTAACTGTTGACAAATATAATACAGGTCAACAACTCCATAAATGCAGTTATGCCCTAAAATTCTAGATATTGGTGCAAAAATGCCCCTGCATGAGTTCTTGTCTAATAGTTATATCACAGGTTATATCACGGGCTGGGAGAACAGTATGCTGCTGATTCTTCCTGAATATCACAAGTTAAAAAGTGAGAACTTGATATTGTGTTATTTTAAACACAACATTATATGTTTTTGTTGAATTTTGCAGAAAAAATAGTACCTTTTAAAGTCTGCATGAATCGGAAGTTGTTGCTGACTTTATTTCAGTACGGTGACATATTTCCAACTATTTTATTACATTTAAAGTTATATTTTGAAGAGAATGACAATAACTGTTTTCGATTTTAATATGCTTTAATATAATGTTAGGGTTAGGTAAAAAAAGAAGAGTTGTGCTGCATAATATTTCATATTACATAAACACTTTAATAACAGACAGGGCTTAATCGTTCAATTAGGACATTTAATTAATTTCTATAAACATCATCTTTCTATACACACACACATTTTAGTCTCTAAAAATTGGGACTGCCCAACTTGTATCAGTACCTGTTCTATAAATAAACTGCTAGGTTTTCTTAATGTCACATGTCAGGCATCAAGCACATCATTAGTAGTGAAGAGAGGAGTCTGGCAGCTAAATTAAACTCAATTATGTCAGCTATTCCAATACAGTTCTCCATTGCGAGTGACATGCATTCAAAGCTGTCAAACTGTGCTACTAATAAGCTAATACCGCCAACAATTGGTAATTAGGCGTCCCAGAGTAAGCAATTAATTATCATTTTACAACGTGGCTTCCCTCGTTAATAGTTGGTAAAAGACAGCTCAGTTGATGTTTTGTTTAATAGTCATAAACTTTATTGCCTCTCAAACATGAAAAGTCAATTACATGTGACTGAGGATGCTTAACATAGGTCCCTGCAGAAGGGGAGGTTGATTGAGGGCACACAATTCCTCAAAGCATTAAACGGATGCCGGCCAAATAAATGAAAGGCTGATAATTAAAAATTATCAAGAGACAAAAGACTCTCTCTCTTTCAGTCTCACCACAACCCTGTAAAGGTGTCACAGTGAGACATCTGGATTACCAAATCCCTTCGGCTGGCGCTTTTCTCTGCAACATTTATCTTTTCATTCTTTTTTTTTTTTTTTTTTTTTAAGAAAAGAAGACCATTTTAAATATTTTACGATCTTAAATTATTTAGATGGTAAACTGAAAACTTCAGCATCCTTAAAACATGATAAAAGTGTAAAAATTAATGTCTCGAGGGCATCTGAACAATTGCACATTTATAATGGTCCCTCTTATATTTAAGAGGCTTGCAGTGAGTGGATGCTATAAATGGACATGGCGATGCTCCAGTAGTTTCCACAACAGACCAAACTGGCTGATGACTCATTCACCCAATACTCTCATAGTCACAGCGGCTCAGAGGTTTCTGGCATGTCATATATTGTTAAGAAAGCTACTTGTAAGAAGACTAAGTTGGGATGGTTGACAGGATTAAGTTTAGGTGGCTGACAGGGCTAAATTTGGTTGGCTGCCAGTGCTGAGTTCTGATGGCTGATTAGGGTCGTCCTACGGGGCGAAACCCAATTGTGCTGAACTGCTTTTTTTTTGTGTGTGTGTGTGTGTTTTTTTTTATAAAATATTAGAGAAAGAGAACAGTTGAAACCATTTTTTTCGTATTTTCTGTAGCTCTGTTTATCTCAGACTTTAACTTTTTAATTATAGCTGTTTAAGAACCTACAACTCATCCCTAAATGTTATAAATGAATGTGAACTACAAAGAGCACCACTGCGACAGCGTAACACTATTAGAAATCTTTGGACAGCAGTTATACCGTTCAAAAGTGTTTTGTTCAGTAATAACTGCTGCTGTAATAATAAAAACACTACTATAATAAATTAATTACTAAAATATAATTGTGAGTTTTCATTGGCCATTACTCTAATCTTTAATTTATTTTATTGCATGCTGAAAAAAAACATTGTTATTTAAATATTTTATAAAATATTTTAGCTTAAAATTATATTTTTGTAAATGTATCGTTAAATAAAAACCTTGTAAATTAAAGTTTTTAAATGTTTCTTATGTTATAAAAATATTTCTTTCTTGTGTAATTTCATACTAATGCATACTACTATTTCCCAGACTCCAACAGAGCTCTTTGAAAACCATAACGTGTTTGGCTTGTGTTCTTTCGTGTTTATTTGTTTGTTTTGACATGTTAACGGGACAGCTGATGGACTTGTTTTCTGATATAATATGGCTGCTTGAAGTTTCAGCTGACAGTGCTTGAGAAGGTCAGCAGTCAGTCAGATCACTTTCTCTCTGCTGTCCTCAGTCACTGAGGCAAAGCTAAAGGCCGCCTAAGGCTGGACAGACGTCAAGCCAACCTCTGGAACATGCCACCTGTCACCAGCACATCAAGACAGAAGGTTTCCTGAAGTGAATTGCAGAAGAGGGCCAAGATATGAGAGCATGAACTAGCGGCACTTCCAAAGGAACAAAAGACCACTCTTCCTAAAGCGTTTTCCAATTGCCAGTTGATTTGAATTGGACCTAGAATGACAGGTCATTGTAAGCATTAGGAAGTGTCCAAAATAATGCATGTGGAAAAGGTTCTCGTAAAAATATTATGCAGGTGCAAACACGCATAAAGAAAAAAATGTATTAAAGAGAAAGTATGTTTTTCTTAGTCATTTACAATTAGCCCAACATTTTAATTGCTCTTAGAATATCCCTATATAAATTGATGCATAATGTATCAACGATCAACTTGGCAATGTTTTCGTTTGTGAAAAACAGAATTAAGAAAGCATTTAAGTTATTCCAGTTTTTCTAAATACATTCAAATGATTGTTAGACAGACCAAACAATAACTGCAGATGGCCATACATTTCTGTGAAAGTCTGTCTTTCTGGTGTTTTGAGGCTTGTATGTGCGGTATATGAAGCTGTATGGACATTATTTTTTCTGCCTTTAGGACTGTCATTCTTTTTCCTTTTCGAAAAGGTAGGCTGTGTGTCTGTATTCTCAAGGGAGCTCATAATTTTATGTTTTGTTGGACCCAGTTGAATCTGTACCATTCTAATTAGCCGTTTTCTTTCTCCTCTCCTAAAAACAATCATACGTTTATGCTTTTATGAAATCATAATGTACAAATCCCTATGTCATGCTAGATTGTTTTTACTCATCAGAACATCAGACAGAAGAGGACGAGGTTCCAGCAAAACAAATGAAGGTGCTCTGAGTTACCCGTAAACTGGCTGTAAATTGTTACATTATTTAAACCCTGTACTTTGGGGCATTGGTGTTCCTGTTGACTGCAAAAAAAGCAACTAATCCTACTACTCTAGTTGTCTGTTGTTCTCTTGCCCGAGGAGCAGCCCTACAGGCAAGCGTATATCAGCAATTTCTTACGCAGCATGTGCTCACTATTGCAGACTATCACTTTCCAATTCTTGGTGAAATGTCCTACAGCAGACCGGAAAACAAAAAGTTGCTTCTCCTGTTTTACTAGAAGATTGCATCTACAAGAGCGCAAGATGCTCTTTCCGGCTGCCTTCTCTTTTTCTTCGCTGCCTCAAAAACAGAAAGATGCACATGACTGATCAGCCGTAATAAAATGTAGATTTTTGCTTTTTGTGGCGTTTTAATCTTGTCAAGAAGGTTATATTGAACAGCTGCTGGTTTTACAGCAGTGTTTGGAATGTATGGAGAACAATAGGGTGGATTGCACCTGTATATCTGTGGATCTACAGTGACCCCTGATGGTTGGGTGAAGAAGTCTTGGTGCAGGCAGTGCGGTGAATGCCATCCTTGACCTACTTAGTGCCTCTGCGTTTCTTACTAATCTCAAAGAACTGTGTGCAGAACTAATGCAAATATATCTGTACTGAGTAAAGCAAAATTACACAGTGTAAGAAGGCTACAATAAAAACCACTGTGTGTGTGTGTATATATACAGTATGTGTAGTGTGTGTGTGTGTGTGTGTTTTGTGTATATATATATATATATATATATATATATATATATATATATATATATATATATATATATATATATATATATATATATATATAATGTGTATGTATATATAAGAATGTAAATACTATAAATTTATTTATAATTGTAGCAATACATTATTATTCATAATAACAACATGATTACATTTTGACCTTTTTTCATTAAAGGATGTATTTATCTATGCTCATCTGTATAAATTCACATTTTCTGTAGAAATCTCAGCGGCTGTTTGTTATTCATTTCCCAAAACTCACTTTTGTCTCTGAATAGAAGGATTATTGTGGATCCTAAGATTAGCAGACAAAGTAAGAACATGTACGCTTGCAAAAGACCATTTAAGTTTAACCAAATCTCAGAGGAAAATTCATATGTTGATTCGGTATTACGGCACACAGCCTTTCCGTTTCTATTATGATTTTACCCCGCAGACATGTGTAGTACAGCTCTGACGCTGCACCCGCTGGTTCATGAAGGCAATGATTTCATCCCTGTAAAGGCTCTGATCTTTGCAGGCTCGGTAATAATGAAAGCAAGCTCTTGTTTACACAGGCCATTTACTCAGGCCTACTAAATGTATGCAAAGTGTTTTTGAGTGTCACTCCGACAATTAAATGAGGTTTGCCTGCGCTATTGAATCGCTATTTTAGGTCACAGGCAACAAAACCAGCTTCTGACAGTGAAATGCAGGTCAAAGCATGTGAAGTTGTTGAATATATAAATAAATAAATAAAGATAGAAAAGATTGAGGGAATTCAGACAACTCTAAACCCAAAGATCAAGAGAAAACAGAGTCGGGCAGCATCATGAGTGGGAGATCATCATCAAGGCAAGATCTTTTTTCTTTCTCTTTTCCTTCTAAGAGTGTGCTACTTTAAACATTTTTTTACTTCTTAACTTTTATCTGTCAGAGCCATGGTACTATTACAGTGTTGAGGCTCTACAGTACTCCTAATTTTACTCTTATTCTACAATACTCATGATTTTAAGCATACTTTATTTTAATTACATTGCAAAGTTTAAATACCTGCAATGTTTTCTTCTAAGGTACTTTTATAAAAGCTGCATAAACACCGTAATTTAATTTAAAAAACAATGAGTTGCTCAAAATTACATGATCAAAATTGAAAAGGTAAAACTGGAACAAATAGAATAAGAACATCCTAATTAACAACTTAAACTCAAATTGTTCAGGCTTTGTTTTGTTTTGTTTTTTATCATCTGAACAAACCGGAATAACGATGCCACGTACTAGAAAAGAAAAGAAAACAAAAACTGTATGTTTCATTGATTTACTGTTTATATATTTTACAGTGTCAGGGAGAGGAACATTTAAAAGGAATACATTTTTAAGAAAAACTAGATTCCTGCAATGAGAAAGAGAGTTGTTTAAGATGAACTGATTCAACTCAAACCTTCTCAAGGTTTTATATGACAGATTTCATTATATTACATTATGTCTGAACGAAGCAACTTACTGTAAAAGTTACAATATTTAAAGCTGCTCCTTGTGCTGAAGATTAGGTTTAGATTAGATAGTTGCTTCCCAACAATGCTTCACTAAAGCGTCAGCTCAGTCACGTCAGATCTTAACAGGGACTTTACCATCCAGACTACCTGGGGCCAGTTTGTGTAGGGTTGCTCTGGTTCATTTTTGACATTCATATAAAGTTAGGTTCTGTGGGGATGAATTTTCATCCACAAAGCAAGTCTACCATATCTTCCACCAAAGCTCCATGGCTCCCACCAATCGAAAACTTCCCGCTAGCTCCTATAAAGTCTCAGTCTGTTAATTTCCTCAAGGACCCAGTACCTCAGTTCAGGGTTTAACCTCTCTGAACATACCCTTGCCCTTCTTTTGGCAACAGCACTCTTTTGACTTTAAAGTCTGCTGTCCTTGCTCTTCTCTAAGAGGATGTGTTACCCAGACTGCACATCAGTAACCTCTCAGTGTTCAGTCTGCAATTTAGAGTCCAGTCTGCAATTTTTTCTTTCTGACATACTCGAAACATGATTACTGACTTTATTCATATTTTGGGATGAAAAGGTCATTTTTAGAAACTGTGTATTTTCATAGCATCTAGCTATACCGCCATATAATGATAATAACAACACGTGCATATACAGTATAACAAACATTTACACCAGGTAAAAAGGAAAGTCTAACTGTGTGCATAGACTACAGTAGCAGCCAGAAGGTAAGAAAAATGAATAAGTAAACTCTTTCATCTAAATTGTTCTATACTGTTGCAATTTATATTTCTGCTTCTTCTTCATATTCTTCAATGTGGCAAATTACAGCAAGTGATAACCAGTGCTGAAGTAGGTCTTAAAGGGTTTGTTCACCCAAAAATGACAAAGTCTTTGTTTTACTTCCCTTCGAAAGAATCCTATGTGTATCTGACTTTCTTCTTTGACAAATCCAATCAGAGTTATATTAAAAACTGTCCAGCAGGTGTATACTGTATACAGTTCAGAAGACGCTAAACAAAGTGTGCACATCTGTAATAAAACATTTCTCACATGGCTCCAGGGGGTAAATAAAGGCCTACTGTAGCGAGTCCGTATCTTTTTTTGTAAACATTTTTTGTCCTTTTAAACATAATAAACACTTTTCTCTCACTTCTTTCTCTTTCACTTACTGTGATATGCAGAAACAGTCCTAGTGGATTACGTAAGATGTATGCATTGCATGATTAGTGATGAGCATGGAGACTCTTATGAAAACTTAACTGCTGTTTGCTCACCAAGTCTTAACTGGTCAAAATGCAGTAAAAAAAACAGTAATATTGTAAAATATTGCAAAAAACATTTTTTCAAGTAACTGCTTTCTATTTTAAGATACTTTATGTAATTTATCCCTGTGATAACCAGGCTGAATTTTCACCAGCATTACTCCAGGTTTTGTTTCACATAATGCTGCAGAAATCTTGCTGATGTTTATTATTTTTATTTGTACATTCATATTTTCCAACATTCTTTAAATAACACAAATCTTTGAAGCATTATAAATGTCACTGTTGATCAATTTAATGCATTCTTACTAAATGAACATTAAATTCTTTGGGAATAAATAAATAAACATGTATGTTCATACCTACATAGATGCTTAAGATTCATACAAATGAATGAATGAGTGACCCCAAACCTAGTGACATAGCTAGAAGCGGCATAGCTTTGGATGAAGCTCACAATGAAACCATTTCATAATTATTGTTACCTTGACACCCCCCTTTCAAGAGCAGATAAGGGGCAGTGTGTAATCCTCCCGTTCACATTGGCACTGAAACCATCATCACTCACTTGTATATTTCTCAGAGTGGAGCAGACCTCCGGGGCCTCTTAAAGAAGAAAGTGATGCTTTAAAGGTTCAGTCACTCTGCATTGCCTGACACCAGACTGATATATTTCCAGCTGCTCAGGCTCTCTGTCAGCAACAGCTAATGGAATCAACATGGGTGACGGATATACCAAGGAAAATAAGTTGTCAAAGAGACCTGGGCCTTTCATCAATGAGTCTGCTGTGTTTGATGCTGCCATGACCCTCCTGAAGTTTCACAGAAGGTTTATCATCTGTAGACCGAAATTGCGGTTCGAGTGGTTTGACGCAAGAAATAGGGGAGGACTGTTTGTGAAGGTCAGCGAGATGGATGCAAGAAAATCCCTCCCATGCTCTTAGACTATAACAGGGTCAATGGATATTAAGGTTGAAGTGGAACAAAACAAGTATCTTTACCTACATCACGCAGACGAAATATTGAGACCTCCACGGGATGTAATACTTTACTGTACAGTACAAAATGTGGGGTCTTTATTTAATTTAATTTTTGTTGATGTTTTTGTTTTTATTTGAAAGAAAAAAATTATATATTTTTGTTTAGCAACGTTTCTTGAGTAGCAAATCCGTATTTTTTTTTGAAGGATTATGTGACATTTAAGACAGCTTTGCCAGTACAAGAATAAAACGCTTTTTAAACCTGACTAATATATATATAATATTTATTATTATTATTATTATTATTATTATTATTATTATGTTTCAGATTAATATTTTTGCTTTATATATATTATTATTATTATTATTATTATTATTATTATTATTATTATTATTATTATTATTATTATTATTATTATTATTATTATTATTATTAATGTTTCACATTAATATTGTTTTGCTTTATTTCCATCAAAACATGCAGCTTTAATCCTACCAACCTTTCAAATGATAATCTGTTGTCTGTTTGTGACGGTACGTTAATCAGCGTGAGCAAATCTGTTATCTTAATCATTAATATCTGATTATTTATTTATTGATTTTTCATTTGTTGTCCTGAATTACACTTGGAATCGCACATTTCTCATTTCTTCCCCTTAAAACGACTTTTAATCCCTATTTGCTTCCTTTGCCAAGACGTTTTATGAAGAAGGTAAACACAGAAAATGATGAAAAACATTTTAAATTGTCCATTAATTTTTAAAAGCATGTTAAATGATGGAACCGCTTCAGTTAATGCAACCTCTCATGCAATATGTAAGGGTGATTTGCATTTTTTGTGTGGGTAGAGATGTTTTGGAATGAACACGTACGTAAAAAATTTGCTAGATATGAAATGCATGTTAATGCGGGGCGCAAAGGGGCCTTGTGAGAGGAAAATGTGCCATGTAGTACAGTGCATTTTCGTTTGTCACCGTCTCAAACCTTCCGTGGTTCTTCTGTTTTCTCTGCATCGCGTGAAATGGGTCATTCTTTGTGGAGAGACATTGTTTAACGCGGCGGATTCTGCCATTCTCAAGACGTCTTTGCTGGTGTATCTTTTTGATATTAATTCCCACGGAATCGCGTTTCAAAAGACTGTCAGGGTCCGGAGAGCAGTCTTTTCAAGTGGCGTTTCAAACCTCTCTTCATATAGAGTTTGGAGTAAAAAAAGAATATGCAGATCAGAGACCTATATTTAATCTTTAATACTGACACTTGAATTTTTCAGTCTGTTTGCACTTTCTTCATTTCAGAGACGTTGCCAGCAATCACGCTACGACTGCTCGCCAATCGCGTCAGCCAATAAGCAGCTCCGGCCTTGTTTGATGGGAGTGTGAAACTGTCCCCCTTTTGGAGTGCAGATTAGGAAATCAATATTCTTATCCCTCTTGACATTTTTATTAACTTCATATCCAGCATCTTCTCAGATGCCAAGACTGTCACGCGCGGCAATCACAACCTGCAAACGTAATAGGAACATAAAATCATACGAGATCTCTAAATTTCAGTCAAGAAAATGGCTAAATGACCTTCCGTTTCAAATACATCATACGCAGCTCATTTTATTTTATTCTCTCTGGGAAGGGAGTCGTAGAGAGATTCATGCATCTGAGCAAAGATGCGTATGAATGTGGTCACTGTTGCCATTTAATAAAGGCCGTTGGTACTGACGGTTGCATTTTGAGTATTGCATTAGTTGCTGCAGATAGATAACACATATTTCTTTGTTTGTCATATAAAAAAAGGTAGCATTTACAGTGCCTTAAAAAGTTTTGAATAGGATATTGATATAGGACATTGATCTGAGATGTTTGTGTAAAAGCATCTGCTAGATTAAATAAATGTAAATGGAATATAAAACAGAAAAGTTAAAGTGACATGGGGACAGGAGCGTAATTATATATATATATATATATATATATATATATATATATATATATATATATATATATATATATATATATATATTTGCAATATTCGCTAAAATATCAAAGATGCAAATAAAATATTTAGCAAAAAAAAAAATCTCTCTCTCTCTCTCTTTAAGAAATAAATCAAAGGCTTGTGGCTTAAAAGGGTTTAGAAAAATTCAAAAAATGTTAGGCATGAGCAAAAGTTTATGTGGGGTGTGAATATACTCATTTAATTTGCATATTATGACATCATCGGGGGCAATCCATCTTGAATTTCATAATATTCAGGACATTGAAGTGATGTTTCAACTTATTTGCATGCTTTTTTCTTTTTATTTCTTCTTTTTATCCTCATTTAAATTTATCAGGAAAGAGAAACCAACAATAAAACAGAAAGTTAAATTATTACTATTACTATTATTATTATTATTATTATTATTATTATTATTATATTACTGTATTATGCTAAATTATTACTATATTATACAGTAGTAAAATGCATAAAAATCAATAATATAAATTCCCCTTCAGAGTCATAATAGGCAAATAACGTTTCCTCAAACACTTTAAATGGGAACATATGGCATCGTGTTTGTTTAGGATCAAAGTAGCCTACTATATGTCTGCCAGGAGAGATGCATCTATTCAGTTTTTTATTTACTGTCTTGTTGGTCAGGTTAATTATTTACAGATGAACTATTAATTTTTACATGTATCAGTAGGCATTGTTTTACTAATCCTGAGCGAGCGCATACATACTGTAGCCTGCGCGTGGCTGAATTTAAAAACCTCTTAGCTGAAACGTAAAAGTCTTGATTAGAAAGAAATCTGTGAAAATGGAGCCTTCTAATATGGTTTTGCACTCTGCGTGCCGTGTTTTCACAGGCAACAAGCATTTACTTTGTGGGTTTGGCAGAACAAGACGTGTGTCTATGTGAAAAGAATATGAAATTTTCATCCAACACGAGTTCCCTAAGGCCCCGCAGTCTGCTGAAGGAATCGTCTGCATCTGTGCTGGTTGAATCACAGTTCAGCAGCCTAACATTACAAGGTGGCGTGAAAACGTAATTTATAATCAGCGTCACCCTGAATTCATATATACTGTATGTACACCTGCGCGCTTGTCCCTTTCCGTTTTGGGAAATGGAGATGCGGCGGTCTCTTGAGATAATCTCAGCACAATTGCATATGCTTAAGGGGTCTCTCCTACTGTTTTAGAGGAGCGTGATGCATTTCAGGGGGGCATAACTAATGTCCTTGAACATATTGCTGCTATGGCTGGTTATTCTCATCTCCAGCTAATGAGCTCTGCTGAAATCACAATTACCGTCACAGGGAATGAATTAATAAATGAATGGGTTGCACCCTGCTGGTGAACTCCTTTGTCTGTCATTATATAATAATCAGTTCTCTGTATATATTCCGTTTTGTATGAACTGGATTTTGTTCGCAAGGGGTTAACTTACACTGCTCATGCTTACTGTCATGTTATTTTATATCGTATTGGTGGACGAGAGTAAATCTCGATAGTAATATTTGATATATTCAAAAGATAAACAGACACATGACCCAATACAGCCCGGTTCTTTCAAAATATCTTCCTTTGTGTTCAGCAGAACAAAGAAATTCGTAGAGATTTGAACAACTTGAGGGTGAGTAAATGGTGGCAGAATTTTCATTTTGGGGCAAACTATTCCTTTAACCCACACTGGGAGAGCTGCCACAAGTCACGCTGTAGTAAACTACCCAGCTGAGTTCATAAGAATGCATTTTGAAATGACGGCTTGTTTGGAGCACAGAAACAAACTGGTAATGTGGCTGTAAATTAGCATTTCCTCTTGGGCTGCTATCCATCAAAAATCCCTTCAAAGAATGCTCTTCGGGTACGAGTCGAACACACTTCGCTAAACAATAGAACAGATACACTCGCACGAGTGTTTGAGCGAAAAACAATCGCTCGTTACTCTCAATCACAGATTTTGACTTTCATGGACGTAGAAAAGGGCTCAGTGACAAACAGGCCCTGGGGTGCGTTTCTGCGGCGTATCTAAACACCCTGAAGTCTAAACATATTTAAATTGCAGTTTTTACTCTCACAACATAAATTGTGAGAGCCTTGACTTCTTTTAGTCCTTAGGGTCCGTCTGGCAGACCTTGTATGGAGCTTTGATGAAAACAGCTCCCTCCTTTTTCAACACAACATGCAGAATGAGAGCAGCATTTACTTATTATGGCACATTAAACATTTCTTACTAGCCATGCAACTGCATTTTACATATACACATTTTTTATGAGAAAATATATTTGAGTCCGTATATTAAGGAAATTACTTTAGCCATGTGAAATTATTACAAATGAATGAAATCGTGAAGTCATTGTGTCGTTTGCAGCACTATATCCGGGATGAGTGGGCATCTTTTGCTGAACAGATTCTGTCACAAAAATCAATTGCGTTAACACTTCAGTTTGAGAGGAATATAAACATTTTCTAGGAGCTGGGGAAGGTTGGAGGGTTTGAAGCGAGCTGCAAAACTGCTTCTGCAAACACTTGTCATATATTTGCCATATGATGATGATTTCATTAGGCCAGATTGAGTTAGACAAGATGCATGAAAACAATGAAAATCTTCCCTTCTGGTCCACAGAAGAAATAAAGTCAAAGAGGGTTGGAGCGACAAGAAGGTGAGTAAATGGTGACTTTTTGGGAAAACTAGAAAAATTAGAAAAGTTGTCATGACACATAAATCGAAGTGAGCCAAATCAATAAAATTACCAACGTGGAAATAAATACAAATTAAAACCTTTGTGAAACTAAAATAAATAAAAATAAAATAAATTGAATTTCAGTAGTGATAATGAATAAATAATGTCGAAAAGTCATACCAAAATTATAATAAACTAATCTAACAAATATTAAAATCACAAACTAAACTAAAATGACAAAAAATAAATAACTATGACATAATAGTAAATGACACTGGCAATATTTGCTTCTTTTTTTTTAATGGTACAATAGCATAAAAGTGTAAAGGATAAAACAAAGTGCAACTTTGTCTGTAAACTCGCTAATGAACTTTGAATATCATGCACTGTGGAACACACTCATAAGGTTCATTTATACTGGGACTCTTGAATGAGAAGTTTGGCAAATTTGAAATGGCTCAGTGGATTCTAGAGGAGTGTCATTTACTCCCTCTCTCTGCACAGCTGCTGCATGCTAGTGCAAATTAAAAATGCTCATAGGCATATTTTATCATGCTACTCCTCACCTAAAATTAGCTGGGGTCAAATACAGTTCCTCTCATTTGCCTCTTCTAAGCTGAGCTCTGGAGTTAAGACTCTTCTGACCGTGAATAAGTTTTCTCTTCATTCTTCCTGAAGTCCCCTAAGCCCATGAGAGACCTTAAGCGTTGCTAAAGGACCCTGCAGAGCAGATGTGCCGCCCACCTGCTATATAAACACTAATTCTGTTTCATTTGCTTCACCCCTTCTATATCATCTTCCTCCTGTTTCTCAGTCTCTCTTGAAAGCTGTAGACTCTCAGAGCAGGTGATGTGTGCCAGAAGCCTTTACACACACTTACTTTTGCCCTTCCGCCATGAAGAAAGAGGCAGTCATGTGGAGGACATTATGGCATCTGGCCCTTAAGTGAAGAACTGACATGGCTGCAAAGTCTTAGTGAGATGACAGCTAAGGCTGAAATACTTAACCGCTTCCATTTTCAAATCTAGTAAATCTTTTTCATTTTAAATTTACTGCTTGTAGTTTTTCCATTTGACTTGGATTGCTGAGCATGTACATCTTATCACGTATCAGATATCATCTTCCCTACAGTTTATGCTGAACTCGAACCACTGAGCTGCCACATTTTATAAATAAAAAATAAATTTATTTTTGAATACTTATAGAAATGGATAGAAATGATGATTAAACAGATCTGACTTGCCGTTCGATAATGGATCCAATAAACTGCAGCAGGAGTGAGGTACACAAAAATGTTACAAACAATACATTTCTTTCAAAAAATGAATAATAGAATAAATAAATAAATAAATAAATAAATACATAAAATTATAAAATATTATCATTATTTGATTTTATTTAATGTATCTAATGTAAAATGTTTTATTTTAGCTTTTCAAAATTTGATTAATAGAAATAAAAAAACATAATTTGAAAAAAAAAAACTTTATATTACATTATAAATTAAATTATTCACTTATTTGGATGCATATAATAAAATAATAAAAGTTATTAAATTGTAAAGTAAAAAATATATAAAATTATAAAAATTATATTATTATTAAAATAATTATAAATTATATAACAACAATATCAAAAATTATGACGATGGTAATAATATATTTATAATACATTAGATTAATCATAATAATAATACATTTATAATATAATATTAATAATATAAGAATTATATAACACCATGGCTGCTCACAGTTGAATGCTCAACAGTTGTCTGCTCAGGCTTTTTACTCAATGATTTATCTTTCTTATTTTAAACACACTCTATTAAGTTGGGTCATCAATTACAACCTGATTGGGCGAGTAAATGTTTCTGGCTTCTTTTTACAAAACTAGGTTGTTCGTAATGTATCATGTCGACTGCCAAAATGTACTTCTCCAGACCATCTGCTCAGGAATTTTGGAGTTTCACATGACAGAAAAGAAGTCCTTATTTTGTAGCCCTCGTGAAAAATGTCCCATTTATAGCTGTTGTAACACAAGCGTATTCTTAATCATGTTCGGCAATCTTTAAATAAAACATTTTTATGAAGAAGAATCGGTCCTCGTGTTAGTTGCTGTACCGCAAACAATACATGTTAAACAGGCTCTGCTGGTTTTAGATAAATGGCGCTATAGTTCAGAGTGAGGAAACCGTTCTTCTGTGGACTGTTGATTTGAAAAAGCCATATAAAGCTTGAAATAACAGATAATATTACGCCCTGGGATTCGCGGTTTATGAGAAGACCAGTGCTTTGGAGAAGAATGCCAAAATTCAGCATGACTTGCAAATGAGCTCAGACACATCTGCGGGAAATGGAAGGCTCTGTGTAGAAACCAACCATAAAAGAGGTTTAAAACAAAATCAAATCTCACTCTTTGGTACTTGACGAAGTCCCTGTTGAGAGGACAGGTTTTATCAGTGTTTTATTCAGGCTTTAGAAAAACAAATGAGCGCACCGGCACACAAAGTTAAAATGCATCAGTGCTCTTTCGCCAGTTCAGTAAATAGACCCTTTGCACCTCACACTTTCTCACATCTCCGGGTCACTCTAGGAAGCTGACTCTGAAAGGTAATGGTGTTTTTGCCTGGTTTATCAGCACCTACTCCTCTCGCAGTGCTTGTTACACTTGAAGGATTGGGATGAATTGAGAAGGGATATATTGGAGGGTCAAGTGCAGGAGCACAAAATGGCTGAGGAACAGTGCCGGCAATGAGCTGCAGTGTGTGTGTGGCGAGGGAGCAGAAAATGTCACGAGAAGGGGAAAAAAAATCAATGGGCTTGAATTAATTTCATCCAGCCATCAAATATGCCATGACAACTGGTGCGTAAGGCTTATTTCTGCAGTTCAGAGGCACTTTCAAGCATTCGATATGGATTGCGGTGGAAAGTTTACTAAGTAGGCGAACCCGCTATTCGATATGTAACAGGAAATAAATGTAAAAAAGATACTCGTATACTAGTAATATGATTATTGTGTTGTGAGCTTGTCCACTTTAAAGGGATAGTTCGCAAAAAATAAAAAATAAATAAAAATTTATTCAATCATATAATGGCTCAGTACTAAATTCAGTAATAAAATTCAGTAATAAAATTACTCAGTCATATAATGGCAGTCAATGGGCTCCAAACATCCCAAAGCTGAGAGTAAAACAAAAGTAAAAGAAACTGAACAGTATTTCTATAATTTTTTACCTCTGATACACCACAATGTCCGACTGCCCTGAGCTCATTCACAACATCCTGCACATGATGCATAACATGCTCTGGCACATATATATATATATATATATATATATATATATATATATATATATATATATATATATATTAGGTAGATGCCTCATTAAAGACTGTTTCTGCGGGCTGTGAAACATAAGGTCTACATATGTATCTATTTATATATGTGCCAGAGCATGTTGACGCGTCACGAGCCGGATGTTGTGAATGAGCTCAGGAAGACATTGTATAAATTAAAGGAAAAAATAAAAGCATAAATGCTGTTCAGTTTGCACAGACAAGTCACCTATATCTTAAATGCCCTGGGGGTAAGCAGATTCATTTTTGTTATTGGTATATGGCGACGGGTAGAAAAATACGCTTTTCGAAACGTTAAATCAACTGAACCAATTGCTTCACAAAGTGATTCACTGTTTCAAAGAGCTATATGCTAAAAGCACCAACGAAAAAATGATGTTTTTTGTCTTTTTTTAAAACCCTAATGCATAATATCATTAAATAAGATTTAGGATCCATATATGTAATCCTTTAAACTGAATCATTTTTTTAATTCAAAGAGTCAAACCAGTGACAAGTAAGGAAACCTCTGTTGCTGAAATTTAGTATCTAGTACTGTTTCAATTCACAGGGTCCCTAGTGTTTACCGCTCTTTACTCTCTGTTGAAGTTCACTTCACCTGACAAGAAGCGTTCATTCGAAGTTGGAACACTCTGTAACCTTATCCCAGACACACAGCACTTGAGTCATGCATATTAGAGGAGTATGATGTCATAGGTTACTTCTGTAAATAAATATAATAGAAATAGGACATCTGTATATAATACATTCATGTGTGTTTATATAAATATGAATTTTATTTAATATTTCAAAATTTAAAAAACCTGTATGTTAAGTGCAAGTGTTCAATGTAATGACATATTCAATTAACCCTGGTCAGAATTTATGTTTAAGGTAAAAAAAAAAAAAAAAAAACACTCTATATATATATATATATATATATAGATAGATAGATAGATAGATAGATAGATCATGAAACTAATTAAAATATTAATCAAAGATAACACAAGTAAACACAATATGCATTTTTTTAAATGAAGGTTTTTATATATGAAAGGAAAAATATGTGTGTGTGTGTGTGTATTATATATATATATATATATATATATATATATATATATATATATATATATATATATATATATATATATATATACACACATTAAATTAATCATGTGACAGTAAAGACTTTTACACTGTTATTCTTTCTTTTATAATATGAATAAACATTTTTTATATATATTAAATCAAACTTTTGTCTTATTTAACTGTAAAGTTTCCCCTCTACTTCAAATGACGTGATGCACTTTATTCCTACTTTTGTTTGCAGTGTGAACTTAGCATGCTCACTACTTTCAGACTGGACTCTTACCAGCAGAATAGCAGAATACCTTACAAAGTCCACTTCACAGGGCACTCATGGTCAAATCAAATGCATCCTGACTGCGTCCGTCAGCACTGTGAAACAAACGATTCATAAAGATTTAGCCTTCATGCTTCAAACATGCCATCGCTTTTATCACTAGACCTCATTCTGCTCCTTGTTTCAATACTTCTGTGGCAGGCAAGCAGCATTCTGTTCATTCACTGGTGAATCCGAAGCAACAAAACATGAATAAAACAGCAAATCTGGCATGTTCTTGTCTTGAATCATTTGGTAAACAGGTGAAACAAGCCTGAGACTCACAAGCTTGAGGCAAAGTGGTGTCAGGAGATGGGCATTTGATGGGAATGGGTCCTGATGGAGCTGATATAAAATGTATTTGAGGAGCATATGGGACATTGCCTGGATATGAAATGTACACATCTGATGATCGTATGTCACCTGTATTTGAGTCTGCAATTATTAGACCCTCTTTGGATGCATTAATTGTACTCTTTGTACGATGAAAAATTGAAATCTCGTTTACAGTATATATTACAATATACCAAATCACAAAAAGGCAATTCAAGATGTAGAGGAGTTTGATTTGTTTTCATTGAAACAGATTTTTAAAACATGTAAGAAATGTTTCTTCACTTGCTCACCAATGCATTTTCTGAATAAAAAAAAATCCAAACAGCTGAAAGAACCCATCATGGTAATCCACATGATTGAAATAAATCCAGTTTCTTACTTCAAACTATTGCTTCTGGCTATAATGCGAGTCCTTTGATGAGATCCGATGGTGAGCTAGTTAAGTACTGCTATATTTCTCTAAATTTAAATGTTTAAATATATATATTTTTAATTATATATATATAAAAACACTGTACATCTTGGATGGCCCGAGGGCAAATAAAGTTTAAGCATTTTTTTTATTTAAAGTTTTTCATCTCTTCCTTGAAAATACAGATGATATGTGATGAATTCATGTTTATTTAAGGTAAACACTAATACACATAGTGATCAAAGGAATCAATTTTCAATTCCCCCCCAAAAAAACAACAACAACATGAACAAACGCTAACTGTTTTATGTAGTATCATGTTTGCCATTGAAAACTCAATTTGTGGCATGTAGTTGGAAAGAGTCATAACAAGAAAGAAACGGAGAAGAACATGCTCAGAAAGGTACTGATTAAAGATTAATGCTGGAATTTAACAAGTTAATACAATTTTTAATGTAACATGTTAATACCGTTTTTAATGTATTCATAACAACTTTTAGATTTGACCTACCTTTTGTTGCTGTCATATAACATTATTTCACAAAGTTTGTCAGAACATGTAGATGGAATGAATCAGGCAAAGAAAGAAACAGCTAACACTGACAGTGACAGTACAGTTACACTTTCTACATAAATTATTTACTGTGCACTTTTACACAAGCTAATACAGTTCGTAATGTATTCATATGCTTCAGACTGGTTTGAATTACCTTTTTTGCCTTCTTGCTGCATAAAGTATAACATTCACGGCAGTGACATTATGATGGAAAGACATAGAACTTATAAGAAACTGTTTTCATGAACATTTTTTTCATATTAAGATATTTTTTCTCCATAGACATTTACATTATTTTCGAATTGTCTTGTTCGTCCTCGTCAAACACACGACCCAAAGTGACTACAACACTCACGTCATAATACTTCATAAAATAAGAGTTTCAAAACAAAGCAAAAGTTTGAATAAGAATCAACTACCAGTGATTGCACATTTAAGCAATATTCTAAATATCAAGAGGGTTATGTCTACATCCAAAACTGCAAAATCACAATAAGCCATAAACATGGTGTTTGAATGTCTGCACAATGTTTTTTTTTTCCTTCTCCTTCTTTTTTTCAGTATGCACGAAAACTAAATCCAGAATTTTGCAGTCCTTAAAGCTCCGAATAGATTTACCAAACAGAGTAAATTAGAATTAACCGTAATAAGTGTCAATGGGAGGGGAAAATTCTATGATTTATTAACAACACGCACAATGAAATCTACCAAGATCAGCCCAAATTACTACCTGCTTTAAGACGTGCTTTTTTCAGGCACAAATACCAGTAATTTAACAAGCACAAATGTTATTAAATTATACGCTAAAACATGGTTCGCGGAAAGCATCAGAAATGTCTTAATATGTTTTCTGAAGATGAATGAGGGTCACATTCACACTATAAAATGAATGCAGTGCACTGCAAAAAAATTATTTTCAAGACTAGATTTTGTGTCTTGTTTCCAGCCATTATATCTAACTCTTAAACCAAGAAGGATTTTCTAGAAAATAGAAAATTATTGTCTGTTTTCAGAAAAACAAAAACAAGTCAATGTTAAGCTTTATTAAGTAAAACAATCTTGTTTTCTGTTTAAAATAAAATGATTTAGCTTGGTCTTTTTTTCACATTGAATTAACAAAAAATACTTGGACATATTGCTTTATTTACTGCAGGGCACAGGGGCCGAAGTGGCGCCGACACCAGATAGTGAGATTTATATAGTCTCATTACTAATAACCCAGACGCTAAGGTTTTGACTCTGAGAATAGAATATAAAGAGAATAAATATAGAAGTGCTGTACTGCATGCTGGCCCGCTTCAAGCACTGATTATGAGCATTTTACAGCGTGCAAGCACCAATGTTATACAAAGGTCAGTAGAGCCAAACATCGCATGACCTTGAGGACAATGTGCCTTTTTTTGCGTGACTACAACTTTTTCAGTCAATTTGAGAGAATTTTAAAAGGCCGTGGCAAAACATGAAATAGAAGCCTGAAATAGAATGATATCTCTCCTCATTAAACACCCAAGGTCACTGAAAGCACCGTTTGAGCCCCGAAGGGTTGCATCAGTCAGGAGACACATGCAGCAGCACGAGAGCACCACAAGGGGGGCAAAGGAGAGACGGCGGTGTCCAGTGGACGTATCACTGTCTATCGCAGCATTGATGCGCCCGCACGTCTGATATCTGCCCAGCTTTTTAAATGTCAGGCCTGAAGGTGTTTGAATAAAACATCAGCCTGTCTGCTCGAGTTCATCTTCACCTCAGCTTTCACGACCGTGGGCCATCTCCCAGCACTGACCTCTATCCACACTGAGAGTCCGAGAGGTGTCACTTAAAACCCACCTTCTATTCCGCTGACCCTTTAACAGCCGTCCCAAAGAGCCACTTTACTTTGCAAACAAACAGGGAAACCTTGGCCCCTGCCCGCCCTGACAGTCATTGATAGTACAGTTCATAAATACAGAAATAAATGTGTTTATTCATTACGCGCAAACAAGCTCATCTTCACATGCATCTGGTTAATGATGAACAGACCATGTGTCTCTAAATATAGGATGTTCTCTGTAATGTTGAGTAATGATGGACAACATGGCCGGTGTAGTCAGAGCTCATTACCTCTCTCCGGTCTAAGGCAACTGTGCATGTTAGCGCAGCGTGAGCTCGCTGCTAATCATTGGCCACGGCCCAGCCCCTCTGTACAGTTATGACAGCAATGCACACATCAGATGACATTAGTGCAGAGGTGAAATAAGTGCAACGTGGAATGTTTTTTTCAATGCTAATGTAAAAATGTAACTCGTTTTCCAGGCTTTGCATAACGTAACATTTACAGTTTAGTTCCATGCATTTTTTTTCTGTAAGCTTTTCAAAGCAGCATAATGGCATACTTTACAATAGTGGCAGCATTCAGAGCAGGGCAGTATTCAAATGACTATATTTGATTTACTTTACTTATACGCCGCTATTCAAAGGTTTAAGGTCAGTGGAATTTTCTTTTCAGCAAGGAGGCGTCAAAAGCGACAGTGAAGACAGTCACAGAATCTTCAATCAATAAATTTTTTTAATCAATGTATTATGGTTTTCTCAAATAAATAAACAATTAAACAGACACAAATGAAATAGCCTTGGTTAGGATAAGACCTTCAAAAACATAAAAAATTAATCCAACTAATAAACAGAACATAAAAATAAAATATATATAAATATTGTCAAATATAAATTTATATATATATATATATATATATATATATATATATATATATATATATATATATATATATATATATATATATATATTAAAATAATTATTTTCTGAAACACAATAAAACATGAAAGACTTATATCAATAATGATGTTTCACAATATTACTTTGCTAAATATTTTGGTAAATCAAAAAAAAGCCTTGGTGTGGATAAGACTTTCAAAACATTACATCTTACCTAATCTAACATCAGTGTATATTTATAATTTTATTTTTATGTAATGTTTTTATTTCTTTAATGGATTTCTTTAATGAAGATAAAAAAGGTAAAGGCCCTCTAGAACTGAAAACCCTAATTCCTTACACGCTCTTCTTGTATCCAGTATTTCCCCTCCTTAAAAATATTCTCATTAATGGGGACGATGGCACATTGAAACCTAACAAAAATGTATGCGGTGCAGAAAGATCTGTCAAACGAGAATGTTCAAGTTCGTGAGCTAGTTTCTCACCATCATTTCTATTTCCAGAAACAAGCTGGAGAGGGTCGGCTGAGCAATAGATTTTTGAATGAGAAGTGGAACTTAGAATTGAGAAGCTTTCAGAAGTTTTCCGAAATTGTACATCCATGCATCCAGCTAGTCTGAACTTCTAGGGTCATTCATATAACTCCGCGTTTGTGAGTTTAAATTTATGCCCGATGCTTTAACTGTCAGCATCTTATCGACATCAGATAAGACCACACCATAAGAAATACTTTTGTAGATGTCCAACTTTTTCCCCCTTGAAATGCATTGGGAAATTAAAACTTATAAATGTCAAAGCAGCAATTAGCTCTAATTGAGCCTTCTGGATAAATTCGTGATGTGAGTCACGGGCAGAGCGGATACGGACGGGGCCATTTGCAGTGCTTAAGCAAATAAAGGTTATTAAAATGCATTTCTAAATAAATTGTGATCGTTGGTTTTCTGCACTGAAATTATAAATGGCAAGCTCCGATGTGAAGCATTGTGAGCACAACATCTGCTCTGGGACTTACTGTACTGTGCATTTCAATTAGCATGGTCTGCAGGACCCCGCTATATTCCCATCGCTCTATAAGTGTCTTATTTTTCAACTAAAACCTGAATTTAAACGCAACGTTCCCTTTTTCCTGACATTTTGATTGACGGTTGGTGGTGTAGTGAATTTGAAGTTGACAAGCCCAAGGCTCAATGTACCCATTCAGTCGACAGAGCTACTTCATTGCATTCTTTTTCTCCTCTCTCAGCACACCGCAATGGAGACACCCAAGCACGAAAGAAGAAAAATAACTTTTATTCCATAACACAGTTTCCTCTGCTTCTCTCTCTCTCTCTCTCTCTCTCTCTCTCTCTTCCTGCCTCCTCCTCACACACAGGAGGGAGCCAGTCAACAAGTAGCCAGGGGTCATACCAACAATTTTATTTGCTCTTCATGTTCGCTCCTAATACATATGCTATTGGAAGAGGGGAGTTTTTAAAAAAAGAGCTAAATAAATAATTAAGCCTATTAACTCATGGCCTGCATTTCCCGTCGGAATCAAATATTTATTTTGTGCCCTGGGTCAAGTCTGTGCCTTGCTTTAATAGATTCTGTCGTGATTTTTCACGCTTTTCTCTAAGTTCTCTTTGAGGTGGGAGAAGAAGGAGACACCTTAGCTGTCAGGGTTGAACTGGAGACCGACTTCTAATTATACTTAAAGCTTCAAGGAAGTAGGTTATTAAATATTTTTAAAAGTTTACTTTTTTAGATATTTACTTGCATTATCATAGTTAAGCATACGTCCTACTGCTAGGATCATAAGCTAAGCATGTATTTTATCGCTTTTAAGCTGATTTTTTTTGCACCTTAAAATACCAGACATAAATTATCTAATAAAATAGTTTTGTCCTTTGTTTTATACTATTTTGTCAAAATAAATTACAAATAAAACACTAAAAGCTAAAAAGTATGGATATTAATTTTGAGATTTCATAAAATTTGCTATTAAATTGTTAGTGTTATATTAGTGGATTCAGTTTATAAATAGATTGGCACCAATATTATGCATATTGCATTATTGGAAAAATTCTGCTTTGCTATCACAAGAATGAATTACATTAAAAATATATACATTCAAATGCAAAACACCTTTTTACAATTGTAATAATATTTCGTAGTGTTGCTGTTTTTGTATGCCTTTTTATTTCTAAAACATTAAGTCTATCAACCCCAAAATCTTGAACTGTAGTGTAATTCATCTGTAAACAGATTCCCGATGATGTCTGCTGCACATAAACACTTCTAGATTGCTATTTCACATGCACCACCAAATCATCTTGTCAATATAGCAGAGCACATTATGAACAGACCGTGTTGTTGGTTTCCTTCCAAAATGACACTTCAAAGTGCAGTTGAGGAGCCCCCTCTGAAGCCGATCTTGGCCCCCTTCTAGCCCTCCTCATAATTTGAACACTAGGTGCAGGCATTATTGCTCCACTTGCATCCTCTCGAGAAAGCCCCCTCCTTTTGGAATGACAACAGCGGAGTGCATATGCCGGAGTCGGTACTCTTTTATATGTAAATACGCTGTTGGAAATAATAAGCTCAAGTAAAATGAAACGGAATCAAGGTTGAACAAATGGAGTGGATGATTTACCACAATATAACATTCAGTTCATTAGGTGTTGCTCTGAATAGCTTAACAAATTAACATCAGAATCCACGAGTCGAGATGAAAAACAACCGAAATAAATAAACGCAATACATTCTTTTTCTTTTTGCATATGCAGCATAGGAAGACACCCCCACCACCGAGAAGGAAAGACCCTAGACTTTGAAGTGCTAATAGGTTAGATCATTACCCAGCCGACACTGACAGATGACTAGGTTCGCCCGATGCATTTGCAACAATATGTTCTCTGTGTTTCGGCAGCGTTAACGAGCCCATTCTGATGGTCTTCTGGCCTTTTTGATTCTCCATTTTTAGTGAACATATCATTAACAGATTTCTGATGCCTTATAAACAAGTATCACACGATGCCCCCCTCAATCGCCCCTTTTTTCCAGCCTTCCATTCGGCCATCTGTTTGAGGCGACGGCATTAAAAGAGTCGCGATAGTTACGACCGACACGCAGGAGACGTTGCGACAAAAACAGAATGATAAGAGAGGAAAGGCAGAGCAAAGTGGAGACAAACTCCCTATCATTTCTGTAATCCAAATACGCAGCTTCTATTTGATTCTAGAAGCATGCTGCGTTGTTTCTGTGTCTCCAGTGCCCCCTACTGGCAACAAAAAAAAATCATTTTGTCTGCAAACATGATTAAACATGCTAGATGTAAACAAACAAACTGAGAGGGAATGCAAAAAACGTTTTCATTCGAGGTCAGTAGTCTGTGCTCCGCCGGGTTATTAGTATCACACCGTCCTCTAGATTCATTATGGCACGTCCCTGACTTCACCTGTCTTCACATCCGGTTCACCATGTGGAACTGAGGCCGGACAGAGATTTATGTATGGAAACCATGCACATCCTCCCCACTGAGCTTGCTTTCTTCTCCGTTCTCTTGCTCAAGGAGATGATAAATTCTTGGAGGTGCTCAAAGGCTCTACTGGTGCGGAACCCCTTGTCAGTGTAGGGCATCTCATTTGCACACTGAACCAAGTCGGTATTATGATGGCGTCAACAAATAATACACACTCCAAGCGGAGGTTCATACCTGCTTTAAACTGGGAGGAGCCAGCTGTCCAGAACTCTCTTTAAATCCAAATATGATGGAACCCCCACCCCCTCACTCCCCCCCAAGCTTAACCCTCATTTCACCAGCAGTAATCCATCACAGCCGCTGCTGGACCCGTAATAAAGTTGTGCTAGTTGTTATGGAGCATGGGGAATGTCTTCATCTATACATGCCTTGCAGTATATTTCTGGCAAATGGCTGCACGGCAAATCAATGCAGAATCTCGTGTGAAAGAGAACGGCAGGTAAGTCTTCTCGCTCTCTGGCCACGGATGAATGGGGTTGTAGACCAGAGCTTTAAATCATGACAGTAGTAGCATGGCTAAGTGCTGAGTGTGAACACAGGTCAGCAGGCCAAGAGAGCCAGCCTCTGAGAAGTGTTTTATAGGAACGGCCTTTATTGAATGATTCATCAAGCGATTGGCATAAAAGCAGGGCTAATGCAGACCCTTAACACGCTGCATGGATGGTCAGTCTTCCACAGCAGCTTTAAACCAAACCTGCTGCTTTTGCAATTATGAAAATGGCAGAGTGCAAGCGTAGACAACACCACAGTAATTACCTCATAGTGGATTTGAAGCTGTTTCCTGCGCTACGTTCCAGCAGAGTTCTCACCGCTGCTGAATCTCCAGCCACGGCAAAATAAGCCAGTTTGCAGTCTGTACTGAATGCAATAAAAAGAAGCGTACTGTGAAATAATGCCAAGAAACATTTTTCTTTTAAGCTGTTGTTACATGCAGCATGTTTAGTGTAACAATTCTAATGAACCACTAAACTGGACATTATGTTTGTTCTGATGGATGCAGTATATATGTTTAGTTTTTTGATGACAATGACTCTTTAAAAGGCGCATCTTTTTAGATCCCCTTTTTATTATACAATTCTTAAAATCGTATTTTTAGTGAATCAAAAACAACCACGCTAGTTTGATTCCCAAATGAATGATTCTTATGAATCGATTCTTTTGAGTGATTTAAAACAGCATAGCGTGGTTACCAAATAAATGACGCTTTAATAACCGTTTTTTTTTTTTTAAATCCATGACCAGTGTAATCAGATTCATAAATAAATGACCCAGTTCTTTCAAGTGATTCAATCAAAACCTTCAAACATGATTCACATTTGCAAAACTATTAATAAATCAAAAGTATGCAATTTGATGAGGGAAACATGAATGTGTTGTTTCTTTTATCTAATCAAAAACCCACAACACACTCACTGTAGCATGATTCACAAACAAATTGCTCTTAGGTGTTTTTATGTTTTTTTTAGTTAAATAAATAAATAACAACATGATTCTCAAATGAATGAGTAGTGTAATGAATAGCTTGATGACTTACCAGTTTAAATCAGTCAATTAATCTTTCACTTCAAGGCATATTAAGCATTTATAGCTTAATATAACGTTAATTATGTCTCTTACTGAAATGTGTAATAGAAACCCACGAAAGGTGTGTGCTATTTAAAAAAAAATAGACATATATAGATGGCATAGATGCCTCATTAGCGACTGTTTCTATGAGCCGTGATACGTAAGCTGTCCTCTATATTGTAGCGCAATATAGTCATTCACCATAGTAATCAATGAATATTCAAAAGATGCCACAATCCTGCACACAACAGCTCGGTGATTCTGTGCAAACCCACAGTATGGTGAACAACATCAAAAACAACATGGCGGCCGCATCTACGTGCCTGGATCGATCTAATGAGGCGTCTATGCATGTCTATGCTTTTTACTGCAACACAACTCAGAGTAAACAGTTCAGAAAATAAAATTCTTACAAGATACCATTTTTGGTGGTAATTTTTAGTCGCAAGGCAACAAGAGAAGCGATAAGAGTTGGACAAAATAATGGGAAGATGTCTGTAGATGAACACAACTTCCTTAAAAAACATATCTTTGTCCTCTCCGCTTATGCTCTGATGCCCTTGACTCTTTTAGTAGATCACAGCTGCCGAAAGAGCTCACAAACGGCTGAGACAAGAAATGCTATGCCATCCTATTAGGATGTAAACATACCCACGCTTATTATTACGTCACGGCCGCTGGAGGAGTTTCTTATCGAGGATTTCCCTCGATATCCAGGGCATTAAGACTTCTTGTGAGGGAAAATAAAATCATGGTACGGAATTTCGTTTAAGCCTATGCTTATATCCATCGCATCCTATAAGCTCTTTCATTTGCTGTGGTCATCATATCAGTATTTTAATATGGGAATTCTCTAACCTTTGAGTGCACATCGCTTGTACAATCGTTTTTGCCATGCATTATGGGATTGAAGGAGTGCACTCAAGAACTTCCACTATGGTTTCGGACACCACTTAAAATGGCTGTTATAGGGGGTCATCAGAATAATGACGCCCACCACAGTTCAAAGTATGTTTAAAACGATGTGAATTTCTTACTAACATAAACCATTCATGGTTTTTTTTCTACATATTTCAGGGACATAATTTACGTTATATTAAGCCATACAAGCCTTAATTCCCAGGGTCCCCCTTCACACAGTTGAACTGACTGAGCATTTACTAAATCAATACTTCTCACATATGATAACTTGTAGTTTAGTAAGTTATTATTTTCAATCACGTCAGGTTTTTTTTTTTTTTGATTAAACATTATTTTTGCTAAGCATACTTTTAATATATTACATATTTACATATCATTAAACATGCAGGTCTGTAATGAAGAATTAATCCTATAGGCAAACATTCTGTGAAAGGTTGAAACAGAATTCTGTAGGGAAGTCTTGATGTCTGTTGTTTTATTACAAATATGTATTTATAATGAAAGGTGTGCATATAAAACATACACCTGTTTCAGTGTCTTGAGCGCTTGTATAAGAGGTATTCTCTCTTAAACCCTTTATAGGCACTAGAATTGGAAAAGAAATCTCAGGAGAGCCGATGTTCCACTGGATGGAGGAGGAAGATAGGTTAGTGTTTTTCCAGACAGACATCGGGCTCAAACATCAACTACAAATGTGAGCACTGATCAGCCATTCCAGTTCATTGCATTTTACATTGGAAGAGTTTGCTATACAGGGAGATAAAACATTTATGGTGCAATTTGTGTCTGTTTCGCCAGACTAAACAAACAAAACGGAGACAGATTGAATGGCTACAATGACATGGGCACAAGCTGTCCAGTGCTCAAGTTGTCCATAATTTTCATTGATGTCACCAGCTTGTTTGGATGATTTGGCTGTCAGTAAAGTCAAATGACCCATTTATGAGAGTGTCTTCCTGTTTTTAGAAGTCCACAGGCCGTATCATCATAGTGGTCATGGTCGCCATCCAGCTCGGCCCTTTCCAGTAGTACCACTTTATACTGTTATACCGTATCACATTGGAGCTTCCAGAATAGTATATCCCATTGAGATTGGAAGGACCACAAGCTTCGAACCACCACCCTGCAGAGATAAAAGACAGGTAATATCAGTTATTAACATGAACTAAGCTGCCATGGCAACATTCCTATGGTTTTATCTAATATTTATATTATTAAAATATTTTAGTTTCAGCCTTTCTTTCCATTAATAGTTTCCGTTTAAGAAATAGTTCATTCAGAAATGATCATTTGCTAAAAATGTGCTTACCCTCAGACCATCCAAGATGCAGATGAGTTTGTTTCTTCATCGACACAAGTTTGGAGAAATTTACCAAAGGATCCCCTGAGTTCATTGGTGCCGTAAGAAGTTCAAATGTGTTATATATTAATCCAGACTTCTCCAGCCACCATTATTATGATATATATATTTTTATTTTATAGCCAGACTCTCATTCTGACGGCACCCATTTACTGCAGAGAATCCATTAGCGAGCAAGTGGTGCTAAACTTCTCCTACAGAAAAACTGATCTACATTTTGGATTGCCTGAGGGTGAGTACTTTTTTTAGTAATTTTGAATTTTTGGGTAAACTATTCCTTTAATAATAACAACACTTAATATTGGCTTTTTAAATGTAGGCTCTGTCAGAGGAAATCTGCACAGGGCTCTGCAGAGGTGGATCACACTGACTTAGCATTGAGATAAAATAGCAGACATGCTTCATATTTGATCAAATATTTTTACACAGCCTTCCATCATTTTGTTTTATTGTGAGCAGCACACGAGAGATGGATTCATGGATGTTTTGTGTTACCTTTATCTGTTGGATGTAAGCAGGGAGTTTGGTTCCAGCAACTCTAATCTGTGGCTCTTCTTAACTTTAGTAAAAAAAAAAGTGTCCAAAGTTTGTTTTTAACAAGGTCCCTGATCACATCAACCCAAACTTCAGAGTTTGTGCAGTACATTTCAGTGAGGATTGTTTTGTGGTTCTGTCAGGGTGTAATGCAGGCTTTGGAAAAATGCTGCTGTCAAAGTATAAGGCACCATCAACTGTATTGAACCCAGCAGCAAACCTACAATACCTGACTAACACTAGTGGACCTTTGGGTGAGGAAATAACGTAGTAAAAAAGACTACTAAGATTTAGACTAATCAAAACTAAAAAAAGCCATATTTTGTTTTAATCAATATCATTATTCAAAGTCAAATAAATGTGAACTGTTGTTTTATAACGTATTATTACATATTAGCATGCCTTATATTTTAGCATCATTGTAGTTGCATGATGTTGGAAAGTTGTTTTTCATTATAAGCAGTTTGATAATTACATACCCAGTTAGAAAGAATATAAACGTGATACCTCCTGTGGCCATCTGAGCACACTTGCAGCTGCACTGGTCATTGTCCTGATCCTTTGTGCTGAACAGGGTTCCTGAGTGGGTAAGACTACTAGTGCGTCCAGCTGTACCACTGAAACCACTTGCGTGGAGACTGAAGAGGGAAAAAAACATGGATGGGTGTGGTTTTTAATGTTTTTAATGCGGCAGACTCCCAAACATGGTTATCCTTGTGAGGGACCCCATATATAAATATAAAGGCAAACATGTATGGGTAAGGACATTTATTCATCAAACAATACTGAAAACATTGCAACCAACTGTTTTAACATTGATAATAATTATATATTTTTCTTGAGCAGCAAATTAATGACTTATTATAATGATTTCTGAAAGATCATTTGACACTGAATACTGGAGTAATGACTGCTGAACATCACAGGGATAAATGGCAGTAAAAAATTATAATATTTTCAAATATTACCTTTTTACCACATTTTTGATCAAACAAATAAAAAATATGCTACTTTCAGAAAATAAAATCCTACCACCCCAAACCAAACCTAAATTTTTTTATGTATATTCGTGAAGATTACAGTGTAAAAACGGTGCGTTTTATGTTTAAAAACATAGCCAGAAAACTTTGCTATACCACTTTCTCTTTTTGCCACTTCCTGTATGTCGAGTTGCAGCATTAGCTTGCTTAATAAGCCCCGGCACATATCCTGTTTTAAATAAATTACTTAAATACTATACACAAAGGATCACTTCAACGTACTGTTATTTTTACATAATCAGATGAAAGCGTCTACATCTATTACATCCACTGTTAACCCCAGTAATTGGACCGGCTGCAAGCCCGTATAAGATACTCCTAAGTGATTTATCTTTTTCCTCTTTCTTATTTCGGAAAGCTCTAAGACTCATTAATGTGTATTCCAAAGATATTCAGCCTCCATTATCCACAATCCATTGTTGATGATGTCTCACCAGGAGGAATCGCGAACACACTGTGCCAGAGAAAGGACCACACAGCTAGAAACTGCAGGAGATTGTGTTGGCATCAAAACATTTTTGCACCATAGGTTGCTTGGCTGGTTAATCCCAAATGGGCCCAAAACCCTCGAGACCATGCCAGGATTCTCAGCGCGCTAATAAACGCACACTTACCATATGAGGTAAACTAGAAAACAAACGTGGGATTTGGCAAGTTCTAGTTCAGCAATTTCTCTACCTGTTTACACGCACACAAACACAATCTGATACCATTGCTACAACACTCTCGCATTCTATAGCTGTATTCCAAATCATTTATTTTGAGTTAAATTTAATATTTCTGGTTCTGGTTCATTCGCTGTATAAGTATGCCCACAAGCAATACTGCATGTTTAATTGCATCCCTTAAGAGAGGTGTGAGATTTGTTTAACTCGGCAGTTTTCTGGCAAAGCCTCATGCTTGAAATGGTTTGCCCTGTTTCTCTTTTGTAGGCAGATCTGCTCCTGGGATCGGCAGACCATAAGCAATAACGATGCTGGGAGAAATGCCGGTTTACCCTAAATGTAGCTCATCATTTTGACTTGTGTACAAAATCACACAAGCGTCTCCTATCCCCGGAAAATGACAAAGACAAGCCAACAAAAAAAAAAATTAAATGTATCAATAATGTTCTAAAAATGTGATTCACATTGCAAATCTAAATGCAAATCAAGCCTTAATCAGATTCTGTGCTCTGAACAATTATATACTGAACATATTCTACTTAAATGACACACAGTGTATTAAAATAAACAGCATTACTCACACAAGTTCAATTTTGTCTTGCTTTGACTAACAGAATAAAACACGGCTGTAATGCAAAACCCAAAGTACTGGAGGTTTTGCTTGTTTCCACATAGGCGTCATTTATGATTGAGACTGGTAGGATGTGTCCACCATGGCCGATTTCATCCCCAGCACTTTATGAAATGCTAATACGTAGGGAGCAGCTTCAAATGCTGAGAAGGAGTTTTCAATTTGACAGAGGGTATTATAATGAGCCTGTTGCTGGATTTCTTATTTTGAATGTTTTGTTGAGTGATTGTTGCAGTCGCGTTCAGTGGAGGAAAGCGTTTGGCGGGAATGTCTACCACACACTGCTCTGCCACCTCCCTTTCACTTTCCACTGCTTGTTATCGAGTTAAATCACAAAACAAAATGGATCCAAATGTTTTTCTGTTGCTGATTTCGGTTAACTCAAATGAAAGGTTATATTAGGGAACCCCTCATACTAAATGCAAAAACAATGCCATAGACCAATCATATCTGATCCCAAGTTCATTTGAAATGATTGGTCCCTTAAATAATTGCGTAAAAACAGCCACTCAGTGTAGTATTTTAAATAGTTTAGTTTTTTTTTGGTAATAGGAAAATTGTTCTGTGCTTCTATGCAACATCTAGAGTCAAGAGAATAGAGAACTTTTTGGTACCTGTATTTCTTATCCTCTCCGTTAATGTAGAACTGGTCATATTGAGAATAAGCTTGCTGCCCCTCTGAGTCTTTGAGGTGGACCTGGAGAGTATAGACTTTTGATGTTGTAAGCATGTGGATTGCATCATTTCCTAACCAGTGTTCTCCTGATGGATCTCCAAATCCCTGCGATATAGATGACGAAAAAACAAAACAGTTGCTTTATCTGCTTGACATACATCTCATTTTAACAATCTCGGACAAACAACCTGAAGTCATTCATTTCCAGTGGAGGATACACACAAAATCTAAATTTTAAAATGCTACTTTGAAATAATTGTTTTCACTCTACAGTAGGTCTGTAGTTCATCATGTTTACATCCAACTATAAGCGCTGAGTGTGTTGAAATATTCTGACCAGTATTTCTGTATTCTGTAAAAGAGACAATTATGAATAATTCTGTCTGAAATTATTCTTTTCTAAGTATTACATAATTATTTACACCGATAGCAGAAAGATAGCAATCCTGGGGTTCCTTTTCACATACTATTAAACATTTCACAAGACCTCCTGTAACCACAGCAGAACGCTGCATTTCCATCTGTTTTGGACGAGCAAATGAAACGGCACATTTGAACGCTGTGAGATGTGGTAGTGCAGTTGGGCATTCAAATGCTTCAATGCACGCGTTATCAACAATCTACAGGGGCTCCCCACTCCCACTCTCCATCTGGGGCCAAATATTTATCATTCACTTGTAAAAACATTTTTCTTGGAAAACAACAAGGAAAAGAGAAAAACAAAAACTTGTGCGGTTCTGACGCACTCCCAGAGCAGCCATAGCAATTTGTCTGTTGAAATGGCCCAGGTGAGATGAATTACCACTGTTTTTGCATTTAAAACTCAATAGTTTCCAAACAAATCAGATCTCCAGGGAGTTGTTACTTTTTCAGGTGGAAAACGCTGATTTTAAAGCGAGCTTTACTAACAATAGCATACTTTAAATAACGGACGCAGTGCATGAATGATGACATCCTACTTAAATTATAATGTCTTTTCTTATCTTTTCCTCTTCAAATGACCCTGTGACCAGATTAATTTATACTTATCCTCCCAGACAGAGAGGGAATGCAGGTGTAACAACATAGGGAGACATGGGAATGCAGAGACGGCCAATCGGAATTCTCTTCCTCAAAAAAAGATCAATGGGGTCACTGACGCATCAGTATTCTATGGCCATACAAGTCAAAACACCACAAGAGTTAGACTTTCTCCATCAGTTCAGGTTAAATATGTGTTTAAAATGTTAGGCGCCTCAGATTAATGGTAGCAGAATTGTGCATAAATCAAAAAATCTCAATAAGGGATAGACAGGCCCACATGTAAATTATACAGTATGTCTTCATTAAAGGAGTGATCATACTTCATTGTCTAAAGCAAAATCAAGAAAAAATATTTTTAACCAATCTTTAATGATGGCACAAAATCGAATTCCTTCAGCTAGGTACTTTACAATGTTCACCTTGTCAGATGTGATGCATGGCGATATGTGCCGTTTTCCAAAACATGACTGATATTGTGGAATTTACCAGATGGGTCTTACTCAAGATAGATATATGAAGACCTGCTTAATGTAAATGCCTGCGCTAAAATAAATCGAAAATTGGATATAAGAGAATTTGAAGCCAAACTGTACTCGCTCCTACTAAGCGATCGCTTACGTTCCTGAAATGGATTAAATGTGTAAAATGCTCTAATTGGCATTGGACAAATTGCTCATACCAGTTTGTAATCATTCCAGCCCCGGTTGAAATCGACAGATCCATCATATCGATGCTGAAAGACAGTCCAGCCTCCCCCTTTAGTTTTCATGTCACAGAATACCTGGTAAGAAACAACCATACAGAAACACATGCAACGCAATATAAATACATCTTGTCATTTTATACTTTTAACAGCAGAGAGTGAGAACTAAATGAAACATTCTTTTTCTTTTAAGCTAACATTTGTGAGAAAACCGTTATTTAATTTTAAAAAATGGCGTGAGACTCTTTGCGGGTGCTATATTTTATTAGGTTAATTTTTATTAACAGCAGTATTATTTTAGTCCTAATTTGGTAAGTACTCTCACACTATTCACAAAATAAGTGGCGGTTTTGATATTTGACTGCTCAAAACTACTGTAATTTCCCAGGATATTCCACAATGTGCCACAACTCAGCATGTTTTGAATAAGGACCTTTCTTATCTCTGCGGGTTACACTGACAAAATACAGATAACTGAGATTGTAGAATATGATCTTTAAGAGTCATCGCAAAATCAACAAAACAACAAAAACTGTGGCCCACAATCCTTTTTAAATACGCATGGGGACAAGACTGGATCACAAACCACCACATTTGGACCTCCAAAGCAGGACATTCTGTTCCTGTCCACAGTGAGATACTAGGTCTTCAGGCTATATGAGTACTCTGTTGGGTTTGTATTTAGCTTTTGAATTTGGTTAACCACTGTGCAATAAACTTGCCAATGATGAATTGTACCAATTTTAGCCATAAAGTACAAACAAAGTCTAAGGCAGACATTTTTGGGACATGAGCACACTGATCTCGGTTCAGTTTAAACACACGAACATAAACTCGGTGCTTTTTTTGCGGATCCAATGAATCTTTTACTAACCATTGATTTGGTATTGAACACAAAATAACTTAATAATTTACTGCTTTGTGGCAAAAACAGCAAATTAGTATGAGCAACGGGAAGCAAAATAAAATAATAAAAGGCCAACTCATTGAGTTCCATCATCCGAATCCATCAAAACTAATTAAAGCCAATCCCGTAAAGGATTTTATTCTGAAATATTAAATATTTCTAGCCTGTGGGTGTCGAGTAAAAACATTCCAAGTAAATATCCTCTGTATGATTTTTCTCCAATTTTCCCAGCTGTTTTTGAGAGGAATTAAGCTTAAGGAGAAGGCGAAAAGCAATAAGTTCTGCTTGGCAAAAACAAAAAGTGGGATAACAACACATGAGACCGTCCATCGTGAAACTTTAAACGGCTAATCAGGGTTTAAAGACAAAGCACTTGCATTAATGACATCTGTAGAGAGGTTGTTTTAGGGAGTATGAACTGATTCTTATTCGGCACAACATATCCGTTTATTATCCTGTTATTTGCATAACAGTCTTTTCTTCGTCTAAAACTTTAGCTTGTCTCTGGCAGCAAAAACCTATTTAAACTTTCACAATAATGTGTTCATAAATGAGAATCACCAGTCAAGATTTTCCAAAGGAACCATTTGTTGTCAATAAACCTCAATCAGCACTAATCAATATCTCTCATAAATACGTTGATTTGTATCATTATGCAAACAAAGTGCAGTAGAAAAAAGAGCAATTTGAACTCTAAATGAAAAGAGCCACCCAGTGTGCTTCTCTGAGGGGTGGCACAGAATGAAAGGGTGGTGATACTACATATACCAGCTCGCTCTCACTTGCTGCATTAAACCCTGTGTTGGCAGGAAGCTCTCGAATCTTTGCCAAACACCTGGCTCCTATGCCCACAGGAAACAGAGGGGAAGACGAATGAGTGCACAGGAAAATAATGAATAACAAAAACAATTTTAGCCACGTTTTTAAAATGTTCATCACCCCAAGAGCCTGCCAGAAATTAGATTTGACTCTGGAAGTCAAAGGCAGAACACAAACCTTTAGAGGTTTTCTTGTGGTTCAGTAGGGCAAGATTTTGAAATAAATACGGGTGCTTATTTTCCGCACACAAAGAATTGGCCTAAAGGAATTCTCTGACTTCTTGACTTGGTTTTCTGATCCACATGACATTTTCATCTTGCCCTTTTTTTTTCAAAGACGTACTGAAATTGCAGTATATTAAACCATTTTGTCATTCCAGATTATTTTGTCCTCAAAAACAACACAAAGAACTAAATGTCAGGGGAGTTCAGTTTCTTCAGTAATCAAGATACATGCCAAGATTCTTTTTTTTTTATTATTACATATAAATCAAATTCGCTCACTCTTTATTTCAAGATCCAAATCACACTTTTAACAAACAATTAACTACACATTTTGCCTCAGTAAACTTGCTAATAGTTAGTATAGTTGCTAAGTTAATTAGGGTTAGGGATGTAGAATATGGAATGCAGAATGTGTGCTTTACATAAGAATTACTACGCAGCCAATATGTTAATAATACTATAAAATAATACAACTAGTTAATAGTGACAATTAGTCCCAACACTAGAATTTATTCAAAGTAATGTTTTAAATAATGGTTAAACCATCCACAAACCTTGGTTTTCTGGGTTGAGTTAGGAAGATGAATGCTGTATATCCCACTTTCTGTAACTCCAGATTTGAATATCTCAGCACAGTCTCTGAACTTCAGCATCTCCTTTTCAAGTGGAGTGGAAATATCTGGAAATACACAGGGTATTGTTAGGTTTGAGAAAACCTAATAATAAGAAATACAAGTATACCCAAGTCCTATTTTGAATCAATATTGATTTACACCGCAATCTTCTTGAAAATTGTTGGCAGATCACTTCTGGAAATTTAAGCAGTTGCCCAGTTTAGAGAGATTCTTTAGTTCCCACTGAGTTGGCTGTACGCAGTCTAGCCTTTGATAATGTTAATTTGGCACTAACCGTTACAGTGAGTGACCATAGCCAGTAGCTGCTGCACTGTGTCAGTGAGTGTGGCCTGCTGTCGTTGGAGCAGTGTGCTGTTACGAGTGGAGCTGGCTAGTTCTCCTCCAGCAGGCTGACCAGGTGATTCTGTCTGTCCAGCAGCTCCAACAGCTGCTGTTTCTCCTGCTGGATGGCCTGAAGCTCTCTGCTGTGCCTGGCCTCCATGGTAGCAAAACGCTGTTCCAGATAGCTGAGAAGAAACAGCCTGGTTTATATATGTATTTGCTATTTGCATCTTACAAGCTCAACACTTTTAGAAAGCCATTTATACATTTCTTATATAATAGTCCAATGCACTATGATTTTCGCACCACCTGTCTGCGTCCCAGATAGACTGTCAGTCGGTGCGTTAGTCGTTTGTCTGGAGAATACTTCAATAAGGCTTGAATACACTGCATGGTCTTACATAGTTTTTTTTTTTCCAAAATTTAGAGTCTGGATGAGTCTGCACTAGTTGCACTGAGTCAGATTTTGAAAACTGTGTAGTGTTCTCCAACTTAAAGATGAGTCTTAATGAGTGATTCATTGAATCATTCATTCAATCGATTCATTCAAAGCACTCCCTGCACTCAAATATGCCTGTTCCTGATAATGTAGCAGAAAAACAAGACGTGAAATGAATAGTACTGTATGTTTAAATTCATCAAAAAAGTATATAAAAAGTACCAGACAGTGATCGGTGTAGTACGTCCAGATTTTAATTACACTTCACACTTTGTTACTATATAGAACATACTTTGTTATCCACAGTACTTCATTCAATCAACTGGTTGCAACATTGATTCATTCAGGAGGCAAAGGCCACTATGTGCTCAGGAGGAAACAAAACTGGATCTATTATAGTTGTAGAACAATATTGTGTATATAATGTAAGTTTCTCAATATTAACTTTCAATATTTACTGAATTACTATGGCAAATTTTCAATAACTAAATTCCCTGACCACATTCAAATGTAATACCATAGTGATACCCTCCTTATCAGTAAATGATAAAACACTTTTCTAATAGCAAATTTATTTCTAAAGGCATTATAATGTTTTACCATTTGTATTACTCCAGCAGGCTGCAATATTTGGACAGGAGGCGCATAAATCGTGCCTTTAGACACAATTGTTTTGTCTTACTATATTAAGTGTCATATCAAATTCAAATGTTTAATACTTCACTCTGTGTGAAGCTGTTTGTTGGTTCACAGCGCTCTCGGCACAGACGACACCCTTGAACAAGCCTCTCAGATTCCACATCACACACCTCTGCGAGCCTGAGAGGCTGGTAGACCTGTAAACACCTGGATACCGCTGCCATTCACAGATGGTCGTGTTGCCTGGGCTTCTCTATCAAAATCAAAATCAACACTCTGACAGGCTGTGTGAGCTGGCACCGTACCAAGCTCCAAATAAAGACAATAAATCCCACAGGCCTGATCTTTATGAGTCCGACTAATGACTTTGCAGCAGTTTTTTATTGAAACGATCCACCCACACAGATTGAACAAGCTACTTTCAGCTAGTCGAAAGAAACATTCGCTAAATCTCACTCCGCTTGCTGTTTCTGTTCTTCAAGCATTCACCCTTTCAAGGAGCTCTGCACTTGAGAATACCTTTTCGTGTTGTCTGAAAATACACTAAATTGTTTTTAAGTTATCTAAATTTGTGGACATGGCTGTTGTTAAGCTGCAGCTTTATTGTAAAGCAAAAACTAAATCCAATGATATTTCACTCCTGAATAGATTATCTTACTGTCCCATTTTCAGACAGAAAGTTTAAGTTTCCACAGAAAGCTTGCATATTTTAATTTGGGTTAGCAGAAAGATGCATAATTACTGAGCCATACTTCCCTAAAGACCAACATGGAAAGATGAAAATGCATTTCCTTTATTACTGGCTCTTGACAGCCAATTTACTGTAACAGAGTGCTGTTTTTTGTGTCAAAGGTGCTTGCTGCTCTGCAGCATCATTGTTTATTTGAATGCAGTTATAAAGTCATAAAAGAGATGTGAAACAGGTGATGCTTTTTTCAGAGTATAAAATAATAAATACCAGGTATAAATAGGAAGTAGAGATGATTTTGGGCCTGTTTACAGCTGATATTAAAGGGATGGTTCTGTCATAATTTACTCACCTTCGTGTTATTTCATAACCTGTATAATATTTTTTTATGCAGCACAGAAAAGGAGATATTATGAGGAATGTTGGTAACTTAACATTTTGTTCCAATTGACTTCCATAGTTTTTTTGTCCATATGTGAAAGTCAATGGGAACTGAAACTTCCTGCTTACCTACAGTCTTTTTCTTTGTGCTAAACACAAGAAAAAAATACACCCCAGTTTGGAATGACACAAGGATATGAAAATGGTGACGACGCTCTTTAATCATTTACTCACTCGTTCATCTTCAAAACGCAAATGAAGATATTTTTAAAAAGAGATTTCTCCCTTCTACAAAGATATGTCTTTTTATTGCATATAAACACTGATCGAACTGCATACATGCAGACGCATTTTTGTCTTTTTAAGCAAACTTGTTTGCATGAAGAGCTTCAGAGGTGTAGTATTACAGGTCTTTTGCATCTTGCAGCTCATTTGCCTTTTTATCGTGTGTGTCAAAAATACACATTGTAACAGCTTTAGAGACAGCGTTCACATACAGGAAGGTGTGCACATTTCCAGACGACTCACCTGTTTTTGTCATTGAGGCGGGAGACTTCCTGGGTTTGCTCTAAGAGCTGCTTCTCCAGCCTGTTGGTGCTCAGAGAGTACTCCAGCAGCTGTATCTCCAGACGACTGGTTTGGTTCAGCACCTGCAAACAGGCCCACATGACAGACAAGCGGAAAGAGAGATTACCTTTAAAATATTCAAAGACATGGCAGAACGATGGCGCTTTTCTTGTCCAACTACTATGGTTTTCATCTCCGCTTGAATGCAAATGTACAGGATTTCACTTATTTTCCCTAGAAAACGCTGTAGTTAAATGTTGAAGGTAGTACCAGATGTTTCCCCGTGACATTAAAGTTGCCAACTCTATCTGAAAACGTTTGAAGTGCTGGAAACAAATAAAATATGTTAATGAGCTTTAATCACGGTTAACGTAATAGTTCACCCAAAAATGTAAATTCTGTCATTTACCTTTATGCTGTTCCAAATCCGAATTGCTTTCTTTCTTCCACAGAACACAAAAATGAATAATCCAAGAGACTTTGTTGGTCACACTTTCCATTCAATTACAACATACACAGACCATCAAGCTTCAAAGAGGATGCAAATGCACCTTAAAAATGTCATCTAAAAAAAGCCCATTAGTCTCATGCTCTATATTACAAACTATACGATCGTTTTGAGTTAGGAACATTGAAACGTTCATGTTTTTACAAGCAATCTACTATTTAAATAAGCTGTAAACCACCGTGACCAAATATTTTGATTAACTGAAATGATTCAACTTGAAAATATGTTCACAAATTGGACAGGTCCTATTCATTGTAGCTGATAAAAGGAGAGATTTTGAAATCTTTTTGTGCACCACAGAAGGAAGAAAGTTATGGATTTGGAGCGACATGAGGGTTGGAAAATAATGATAGGTGGTTCATTTCTGTTTCATGAAGTTTGTAAAGCCATAATCAAGTGATCCAAAGACTCAAAAAGTCACACATAGATCAGCAGCGATTATCCCATCATGCCTGTTTCTTCAAACAGCTACATGTTTTTTCAAGCCGTTCAAACACAGCAACCATACTGTAAGCCCTGACAAAAGCAGCACAATATTTTTTCAGGCTGCACTATGATGTTCAATGAACTGCTGATGAAGGCAAAACATAGCAGTGTGAAACAATCACTCTTTGAGAGGATAAACACTATGGCTGTTTTAGTTGGGCTATTTTCACTGTCTCTCTGATTCTTTTCCAACACTACTCTGCATGGCCACTTAACCCTGCTTCTGTTGGCCATGAATTCAGATGAGTGAAAAACCAAACACACACACACACACACACACACACACACACACACAAACACACACACTATCCAAAATGGGCAGCGGTGCTTTGAGTGTCAAATGTGATGCAATGAAGCCTAATTTTATGAACTCACTTTACTGCACAAGATTAAAAATTCTCAGTCACTGTGCTCCAAGAATTTAATTCGATTGTGAGCCACCAATGCAAATTATTGAGCAGTTTGCTTATTATAATAGAGAATTTTGGACAAATGACGACATGAGAAGTGGCCACTTTTCATGGCAGCTTGTCTTCATAATGTGGTTTAACAATTAGAGAAAAGGCATTTCACAGCAAAGACGAACAGAAGCTGCAGTCAGAGCAGTGCCGCTGTTTGTTTGTCTGGATGCTGTCAGTCTCATTTGATCAGCCTCACCTGTGTCTCTACATCTGTCAGTTTGCGTGTGTTTTCTGCTGATTGGCTTAGAAGATTGGTTCCGATCTCCAGCATGGTGGCTGTCTGAGTGTGAATGACATTCCGCTCCATCTCTGATCGCACATTCTCCTGAATATAGCTCTCCAGCTGTAAACATGACACAAGACACATCAACAAACATACACCAACATCTTGAGCTTTTAAGCGTCACCAGAGAACATTAGCTTGCATAGGCAGCATTAAAGCACGCTAAGTTAAAACCCTATTGTTTATGGATATGAATATTCAGTTGCAATCAAAATTATTTAACCCCCCCAGAGGCTGTAATAATTTACATGGGAATGGAATGGGAATGGGCCAAATATGCAGTAGAGAGGTGAAGCTTGAAATCGTTTAATTGGAGGTTATAAAGAATAAAATATTGTCTACAAAATGTAACTTTTGGGGGTTAAGTCATTTTGTGTATTAATGTTTAAAGCTAATTAAAAATGTTGTTTCATTAAGTTCTTACAATCTCCCAAATTAATAAACTATGTTCAAAATAAAAATTTGGGGGGTAAATAAGTTCAGGCCGTTAATGCACGATCACTGTTTTTAAGAATTATATTATTTTCAATGTAGTATTAATATTATCACACTTTTTAGTATTTTGTTATTATTTTATTTAAAAGCGAAATAAATAAAGATTTTAATCGATTGTGCATACTATGTGAAATCATACGCCGCACAGTGTGTGTGTGTATATGATATCATATCGTGAACTGTATCTGATCTGTATATGATCTGTGTGTAAAATATTGATCAACTTCACGAGATGTCAAGACTGGTAAGACACTGCTCCGACAAAAGCAACAAAAGAAATATAATATATAATACAAATATGCCCTCGTCCATCTTCAGTGCCACTGCCCGTAACCAAGCAACATCCTACACAGAGGCCATGACAATATGTTTTATATTATATGCACAATACATGGCATCTTTCAGTCAACTACAGTACCACCGCACTGAAACATTAGTATGTGCACCTAGGGTAAACAATGCTTCGTTCACTCAGTTTAATTCCTTATTGGATGTTATATGAGGGAAGGCAAAAATAAATAAATAAAGATCTTGACCATTTACGCGAACTATAAAATTGAGGCACCAGGCATCTGAGAGTTATAAACAGATCTAAGATTGATGTGGCCTTTTCATAAAATAACAAAAGGGAAGAGAAATCCTGTCATATCTTCACCATACCATATAATTTCAACGTTTTTCCAAGGACGTTTTGCCAGTCTTTAAGTAGGTGAGCTTCACAAAACTAAAGAAGCATTGATTAAACCACCTTTAATCTTGCTGTTCCGCCACTTTCGTAATGAACATTCAAAGGGTTTTAATTGAGTTAAATAACGAGTCATAAAAACGGAACTGAATTAAAAAGTGGCCAAGTCCATTTGTATTTTCCAATTTCCTGGAAAATGAGATTTATTATTAAATAGGGCCAAACATGAATGCTTCAGGCCCTCAGTGAAGCTTTACTGAAAACAATAGATGGATCTACTCAAGGACAATTGAGCAAGAATTATTTTATTGTGCAAGACTGAACTTTTTGTATTATACTCACCCCCATGATGTTTAAAAACTGCATGTTATTTTTTTCCCTGTGGTACACACAAAAATGTGTGGTAGAGAACATTCACATACATCTTTTACATACATAGTGAACACACACTGTCAAGATCCAGAAACAATCTACAAAAGTAGTTTTGACGTTAGGTTTTGAAACAAAACCAAATGTCATAAATCAGCGATTCAATGTTGTTTTTTATAAATGACTTCCAGCCTGCAATAATTGTACCATATTTCGTATACAAATTAGTAGGACTGCTTTTATATTATTTTTAGTAGCTTTAAAGCCATAATAAAATATAAATGTTATTTTATAAAAATATAACAATGCATTCAGGCTTAGAAAAAAATAATAGCTTTTCATTTTAGGTTTGAAGCAATTATTTAAAGCAATAGGTCCCCAAAATGGAAACTGCACTCAAGCCATCCAAGATGTAGATGATTTTTTTTTTTTTTTTTATTGGAACAGATTTTGGGGTGAGCTATTCCTTTAATTCAGTTTTTCCTATGGTTCTCTATCTCATCTGTCTGTCTCTGACTCCTTTGTGTTTTTCCTATCTTTTTTTAGCAGGACATGTCAGTGCATCTTGGCTGCTTTAAACTGAGAGACAAAGGCTGCATAAGCAAGCAGCAGATCTGTCGTAGGAGATTATTTTGGATTAGAACGCATTGTTAAGAACGGATGTTGGGAAGCCAAGAAACTGCAACTGCCTGTGTATATTTCACATCAAGACGTGTTCTTGCCTGGAAGAAAGGTGATTTATTCACCTCTAAAACAAAAAAATATAAAGGCTTTATGGTTTGTTGTGCCAGCACTATGACACAATAAGCTTTTGTGATTTTCCATGTTTGCTGTTCTCTCTTTTCTGAATAGTGTCTGGATAAACATTTCGGGGCAAGAAGATTTGTGTTAATTGCTATGTTTATAATAGGTTTGTTTAGTTTTACACCCATATATGAATCACTTTCTATACTCAAACCATTCATGAATAATTTTTCTTGTGCCGTAAGATGTGTGGAATACGCAAACGCACACATGTTGGTATTTGTGAATTAATGGGACTCTCCATGGCATAATGGTTTTCATACGGTACAAACTGTATGTGCTATTACCAACCCTACACCTAACCCTAGGTAACAGGGCTGACAAGACAAGAGGCAAATTCATTTGCATACTTTTATTATAAGACATAAAACACAGACAGGGTCAAAACATCAAACAGTTATGGTAAAGGCGAGACAAGAGAATAATCCAAACTAAGGAATGAGTCAGTCGACACCAAACAGAATCCAGGCTTGACAAAAGGGGTAATCCAGAAACTCCAAGATACTCAGGCAAGAATAAGGAACCAGGAAATCATAGAACACAGCAAGACTTGATTAAGACTAATGCTATGAAAAGAGTCTAGAAACTAGAAAATAAAATGTCTCCATAAAGTGCTAGGAGAGAGATTGCAAACAATACAAAGATAAACTCAGAACAAAACAAAACATAGAAGGGCTCCTTACAGGAGCGATTGACACTAGACAATACTTGGAGGTGAGTGCGAGGAAGTTCAAGGCTTATGCAGCGTGTGTTAAACTGGATGGAGCTGTGTAATCAGGTGAGTGTGCAACTGAATGCATCTGTACAACTGAGTATGGGAAATTAAGCCCAGTGTGAGGTGCAACAGTAGTGTATAGCAAGAGTACATGGGGTGAGTGAGTGACCTCTGGTGATGAGGCTTTTTGAATTACAGAGACATTGGCAGTAAACCACCTTTAAATTATAATACCTTAAAACATGTGTCCCGATAAACCACAAATTCCAACACATGCACACACACATCAGCATTCAAAATGGATCTGTAAGATATTATATATATATATATATATATATATATATATATATATATATATATATATATATATATATATGCAGATTCAGCAAGGGCAATTTTTCAAAGGTTTTTCCATTAAACTCACTATTGATTTATTCATGAACTGTTTTTAGCACTGGTAATAATAAGAACTGTTTCCTGAACACCAAATGATTTGACACGGAGACTAGAGTAACGGCTGCTGTTAATTCATCTTTGACATCACAAAAATAAATTACATTCCAGTTTTAAAAGTATTTTTTGATCAGCTGAGCATAAGGATCTTCTTTCCGAGGCATAAAAAACCTTTTTGACCCCAAACCTATTTTCATTCTGTTGAATTTATTAGATTAATTTAAGTGTTTCTGAAGCAGTAAATGCTGCTGTTCATCATTGTTCTCTACTCTATTTATATACCTTACAGATTTTTTCAACTCTGATCCTAATTGAGATCTTAAATGCCCTCTTAAAGAACTTAAATGAAGTACTTTTTCTCCGTAACTTTTCCTAAAGCATGTCTTGACTGTAGTTTCAGCACTTTAAATTACTTTTGAAAGCTAACGTTTAAAAATAGCTTCCCCAACACTCGCAAAAATGTAACCTCATTCTTTTACCACATTAGCTTAAAGAACCAGGCTGCATGTCATATAAAAGTGTAGGAAAGATAAGCTGCAAGCTGCTTTGACGAAGACCTCAAATTTCGAAAGGGAACTTGCTGAAAATCTCTCAGACATTTCATGTATAACAGCATAAGCACCTCTCATTGACCACCCACAGGATGAATGCGACTCAACAGAAATCAGAAACTGACATGTAATTCAGCATGCTTGTCCCCTCGTTGGAATTTCATTGAAGAACATCCAGGATTAGCTCATGCTTTCTTTCAGGGGGGGGTTCGAAGACCCTGAGGGTCAGATAATCATGTGGGAGTATGGTGTGTGATACAAATACAACGTCTCATGTGTGGCCTCTGGCCGGAAAGTCTAGTAATACATATGCAAAGCAGATCCTCTGTGGTGTTGAAAACCCAGTACAATCCACTCAGCGGCAGGCCAGAGGTCAACACTCTCCAATGCTCAGGAAGCTGCTGCTTCTACCGCAAACTGCACTCAATGACCGGAGAGGGAGTGAAATAATAATTTATACAACATTTGGCCTGTTGGTGAGAGCGTGCATATAGGCATGTCAGGAGGGTCTGTCTGGACCGCTGTTTCTGAGATATAGTAGCCATTCCACTACCCCCCTCTATACCTTATACTGTCAGTTAAATGCATCTTGTGCCAGATGTATGGCCTGTAAAATGAAAAGTGAGCCAATTCATGAGTGTTTTTGTCCCTTTTTGTAATCCTTTGGCACGCAGGAACATTTCTGTTATGCACGTATGATACTAAGCCCACTCCGTGTCCATATTTATGGAGCAGACCAATAGGAGGGCTGAATAACGAGACAGACTTTCCAGACAGTCAAAAGTCTGGGTGACGAGCAGAGCAGGCCAAAGCTGGGACATGCAACATATAGATCACATTGTTGTATTTTTAGCAAAGAACAGGCATATATTAGAAGTACTGTGTGTTTCAGAGGACCTAAATAACATCTGCAAGTTGTGATGTGACGAGCAATGACCTTCCCTTTGAAACGTAGTTTGAAAAGGGACTCCAAATGCACAATTGATTTGAATTACTGTAGGAAATGACTGTACCATAATGTTATCACGCTTTAAAAGACCTTCACTGCAAAAACAACATTATCTCAAGCTCCCAAACAATAATCTGCAGGTTTTAACTGTTAAACAGCAATATCTCTGTCAAACAGAATGTTTCTAAGATAAGCCTGAATTATGTTATCCAGAAGCGCACTGTAACAATGTTTATCAGGAAACCTAAAAAAATGAAGAGAAGTTAAATAGACTTATCAAAGTCAATATATTATATGATACGACAGGAATGTTTTATTCAAGCTTCGGATAAAAAGACCTGTTGAATGAATAAATGCAATTGTAGTATCAACCTGATTTTATTCGATTACATCAGCAAAAGTTATTTTAAAGGGGTTAGATCAGGTAGAAATAGATAGACTACTTCTTTTTACACAGCAGAATCAATGCTGCAGTTTTATTCTCTGAAAATATGACAGTGAGAAATGGATCTGGCTCTTAATGGAGGCCAAATCCGTGTTTTAAAACTGATACTGACAAACTGTCCACCAGCTTTAAAAGATCTACACATTCAGGAAATCTTGCTTAAACATGTCCAAGATTTACCTCTCCCTTTCTCTCTCCTTCCCAAATTCAATAACCTTGTGAGGATAATGCGTAATGCAGATTGGGACACATCTATAGTGCACAAGCATAAATAATGCACATAAACTTGTTCTCAAGCGGTTTGGCTTCAGAATCCAGAATTCACATCGGACGTCAAGTGGCGACCCAACAAAGCATCACAATTATTTATCGTACGAAAGTAAACAAAATCCCTTTACAATCAAGCACTAAAAATTAATATTTCCAAGAACTCCTAAATTATCCATGATGTAGTCTGAGCGGCACAAATATTTACAGTTTGGTTTCTAAATGTCTAAATTTCAACAATTTCATGCTTGGCTGCCTATAATTCACTAGACAAATGCATTGTGGTCAACCTAAACCTTGCTATTCTGGGTTTTATTCCCTTTTATAGCTTTGTTCGTGGTTTTCGAGGATGTCACACAACCTGTCAACCTTCTACCAAGATGAATTTAGTTTTGTTTTAATTGGAACTGCACTGGAACACCAATCCATGCGATCTGCTTAGCCATTTCAAATTTTTCAGCATAACATCCGATTGCACATCACCATTAATGCCATTTTCTACTTCCTTTTAAAAGTTATTAAGCCTATTTATCTTGTTAAAATATCTTGTTAGTTATCATTTAGCACAGGGGTCCCAAACTAAGTCAAATCCCTTAGATGTAGAAACCAAACCCCTGAGAATTAGAAGTAGTATTTCAATCATTTAATGATACGTTTGCACATTCACGGTTCTTTGATGTCAGTTAATGAATACATGGCATGCAAGCAAAAAGATAAAATATTTAATCTTTGTTAATAAGCTTATTCTTTTAATTGTTTCATTTTATTATTATTTTTTAATACAGAGCTGCAGCACCTAGGTGAAAACTTTTCTTGCATTTATTTAGCATTTTTATATTTGATTTAATGAATTATTTTTCATCAACCCAAGAATCCCCCGTAATTCCCTCCCTATTTTAGAATAGTAGTATTTAGAGAACCACTGGTGCAAAGCAAGATGAGAGCGAAACAGACAGAATGAGGTGGATGAAGCTAATTCACTATACCTTCTGCAGCCACTGTGTATTGTTCTCCGTGGCGCTCTCTAGGGTCTCCAGCTTCTTTTCCTGCCAGGTGGGTTCAGCGTGGGGCGACTCCGGGGCCGAGGGCGAGTCTCGCTGGAGGGAGTTAGTCACCTGGAAGTCCCCTGCAGGCCGGCACTGCTCCACCTCTGGAAGAATAAAAGTGTAGCGGCAGGGGCCATGCTGCACCTGGTGCTGTCTTCTTTCTGAGCCAATAGCCACAGCCACTGCTGCTGCCAGGTAACACAGACACAGCAGCCAGCCCATCCCAGGAAAACGCTGACGGTAGGAAAGTTATAATCCAGGGAAGGGTGAAATCGCGTGGGCACTCCTCTAGAAGCAGGTCGGATTTGCTCTTGTCCAAACTTTTCTGAAGTTCGGAGTTCAAGTTCTGCTTCTAGCCTCCTTTTTTTCCCTTTTTCTCTGCTTGATGAGTTGTTCCAGGGAGATCTTATTCAACAACAGCACACTTGTAGTGCTGTTTGCCAAAAAATGCAGCAGATTTAAAAGCAACACTGTCCAGACGACAGCCTGGAGGGGGAGATTGTTTCCTATTCCTCGCTTACTTTGCACTCAGCACAGCTCAGAACCAGGAACATCCTCTATGTTTATTTACCCTCTGAAATGTTTTTCAGTTTCCCGCTCTGGTTTTGTACCGCCTCACTCACTCGTTGCGACTGTCCCAGGTTTGGAAGTTTTGAGTTTGGGAACTTCTGAACTCAGTGCCAGAGCTTTTTAAAGACTGAATCTAAAATCCCTTCTTTTGACACATAATCACTCACCCCCCTCCTTCATTCTCCCTCTCTCTCTCTCTCTCTCTCTCCGTCTCTTACATACTCCCCCCTTCCCTTTCTCAGCATTTTCAGATGGAAGCTACAAAAAATGCCCACAGCAACCTCCACTAAAAAACCCAAACAGAGAACATTCTCTTTTCATTAACCCCCTCCTTCTCTCATGTTCTCTCTTCATTCTACCCCCTGCCATCTCTCCCTCGGAGCAATGGCTTATGGGTCCACACCTGCACCCTACACGAAATAAGAAGCTGGACATGGTGGTGTGAGATATTAATGGGGGTTACTCTGGGATTTTTGAAGTCGGAGGATATGATCTGAGGGTGATCCAGGATGAAACAATTTGGTAAAAATACAGATATACAGTAAGGTCCATATATATATTTTTTATTTTAATTCTGTACTTTAGTTTCTAGGTCACTAAAATTTGAAATTTATAACTATTTAATGTTAATATGTCAGTTTACCAGAATTACCTTAAAATGCACTGACAACCACCGCAAAAATGCATTATTAAATAAAACTGAGAGTCACATGATAAGTCGAGTTAATCATAAAAGAGACGGAGCAAAATCATACAAAAAATAAAAACACCATCGCCACTAAAATAATGCAATAATTCGTAAAGAAATTATTGTAATGTAACCAAAAAACACTGTCAATTGGAGAAAAAAAGAGGAGAAACAAAAACTCATATAAAGTATAAATTCTGGGAATTTCCTTTACTGGTTATTACTGTAATTTTATTTTATTTAAAAACATTTTTCTTTGCAATAATCAGATTTTACAGTATATTATGTTTCATATTACATATACATATTTAATTTTTTTCACCATAAATGAGAAGTTCTTTCTTTTTTCTTCTCACAGTGTTGTAATCTTAGTTTGAGACTGCCACTCATTAGAGGAAGGTTAATATATAATTGAAATGAAGCTTGCTAAATAAAGCTGAAGGATGTGCACTGGATCAAACCCCACCTGCACTATATATAAATACTGTAGAATTGATGGAGTCTAACCTGGTTGAATAGCATTCTGGGTCGCTCTGACCCAATTTAACCCCTGGCCATTATTTTCATAGTTTACAATGTGGACTTGTGTGTTCTATTAAAGTCATCCTTCAATTACTAGTTTCCCACTGACTAATACAACCTGGCCTTTAGACTGCGTACCAGCAACTGGTATGAATAGCACAAGCTCTCAGGAACATCTGAGAGCTTAAATCTTCCTCCCTCTTTCATTTGCTTTTGCCAGACGCAGGATAAAATCTAACAGAGTCGATCCTGTTCACTTAAACTGTTTCCTTTTACACTTTTCCATGCCATTATTCATAAATGGTTTACGCTAAACGGAAAGTTAGTAGCTATAAAAATCCTGTGGGTATATAACGGGATTAAGTTGCCAACACAAAGAGAAATTAATTGTCTGTGCATGTTTCTTCTTTGACATGAGTTTGTCTCCTCCTCTCCCTCCCTCCCCTTATCTTCTTTTACGTCTGTACCAACAGAACCAGGTTCATTCGTCTTGCTAAATTCTTCAGCGCAGCCGCTAAATAAGAACAGTCTGCTGGTAATGATGTGATGCCTCATGGATCAGGGTGTTCTAAAGGGTGTGTGGGCGATGTTTTGCAACTCTCAGACTTCCTTTATTGTCGCAGTGTCCATTATCGAAACTGATCAAAGTATGCATAGCGGTGTGAGGGGGTAGTCGAGGTCACCGAGAAAGCTAAAAGCTGTGATCAGTTGTGCAGATGTGTGCGGAGAGGCTTCAGAATATGATATGGTTTGTTTAGGTTCAATAGTTCATCGTAACAGAACATACCACTCATTTTCTGACTGGTGAAAATAGCCTCGTTTCATCATTGGCAAAAATCACTTTCACACTGAGAACCATGTGCTGATGTTTCGCTCGAGTAAAAATGAAGTGATTATCACAACATGAACACACGCAATTGATATATATATATATTTTTTGAAATTACAGAACAAAGACTACACTTTCACTTGATATTCCAAAAAAAATGTCAAATTAATCATGGACCCCAAAATTAAAGCTTTCAAGAAATAATAAAATTTCACGTTACGTTATTGTGGCAGACAAAAGCACTTGATACTATAAAGCTTAAAACATTGAAATTAAATCAAACTTGAATGGCCTGGTGGGAAATTATTTCTGAAAGACGTAGTCGTAGGAGTATGTGTTTTCCTAATTGAAAATGTTTTGCACAATAAAATCATACTAAATTAACTAAAAATGTAAATGATTCGTAATAATATATCTGAACTGCCTGTTCTGAAATTCTGTTTTAGAGTTGTATATACAGTATATGCAATTTTTACTCACACAATTTATGTAATTGAATTATGGGGTACAGTATGTACAGCATTTAGCTCTGCAAGACCAGTTCAGGGCAGAATGTCTTGATGAGCAGGGACAGAAGAAATTTGCAAGTGCTCGGAGAAGCAGCCCAGTCAGAGCATCGGGTTCGGTCTATGTTAAATAGCTAATATTTTACTAACCTCTCCAAACTACTCTTTTCACAGAGTGACACAAACCGCCCTCTCTATCAGGGCAGAAAGGGTTTGGCTTCTTTCTTGGACCTGTCAAAACGCAGGCGAGTGTTGTTACAGCACAGGGAAAAGAAACAAACCTTCAGGGCAATATCAATCGCCATATAATGTCTCTTTCGGTGAACTTGTCACTCTACAAACAGCAAACCAAACCAGCTCTCACAGCATCCAAAGACGACAGAAAACAGTTTCTTTGACAAGAAAAAATCATTACTGGTCGCTGTATTGTTGTTTAAAATCTGCTCAGCATTCTAAAAACCTGCATAACTTGCTTTCTTCCGCGAAACACGAAATATTTTTGAAAAAAGATGAAAGCAGCAGCTTGAAATAGTGTCCCACAGAGTCAAAATGGGTAACGCTTTATTTTATAATGTCTTTGTTACATGTATTGCGTGTATGCAATAAAGCAATAACAGTAAATTATGTATAATTGCATGCAACTAACCCTAAACCAAATCCTAATTGTATTTGCAAGATATTAATTAATATTACTCAGTACCTCATTGTATTTTAAAATATTTGATGGTTTTTTAGATGAACTTTCCTATAAAGGGCAGTCATGTGATTGCGAATGATGGTATTGCAAATATTTTTTGCTCTGCTATCAGGACTGGAAAACGAGCAAAAATGATATATATGAAAAAAGCTTTAAATTCACAGTATTGCATGATGTCATGACAGATGTGCATGTTTAGCATCAGTTTTTAAATTACAGGAAAAATACGTAAAACATATTCTTAAACTATAGCAATGGTGATGTCATGCAACGCCTTTAACCTCTGACCCAACTAATGTTTCTACACAAACAGCCCTGTATTTCCATGGGGACAGGACAACACTTACATGAAGTCTCTGATTTCCAGAGCCAGGGTAATTTCACCTTTGACAGGTCTTGGCGGGAAAAACCACTATGATCCTTTGTCTTGTCTTTGGATTGTGAATTGTAAAAATGACAGTTTTATTACAAGATCTAAAAATCTTGCCACACATAGAGTCCTGCAGAGAACTTTGATTCTTCTCCAAAAAATGCATTTTCTTAAATTCTAGCAGGAAAATACCTTTTAAACTCATGTGAACTCTCAGAACGAAATTTAAAAACACGATAAATGAGCCTTTACCTGGAAGCTTAGATCACGTAATAGCAAATAGACAGGTTTAATAGTGCCAGTAAAACAGGACATTACCAAAAGGGGATCCAGATTTTCCAAGCATTTATGATGATCTTCTCTCTCTTGACACTGAATGTTTCTGGGGTTTTTTGTTGAAACTGTATTTGAGGGGTTTAACCAAGGCCACTGCCTGATATCAGACATATATCATGCTCTCTTGTATTTAATACTTCTGTCAGGATGGTGAAAGCGTATCTGTTTTTCATTTTTTTTATATTACGACTAACAACTGCTCTGATCGCCGCGCTGTAAAAATATCGCTGTTTGCTCCATTTTATACTCCTAAAAGTCCTCATTAGTCACAGCAAGACGCTTGTAAAAAAACTGCCCCCACAAACCATCTTAAAGTGGTTTCTAAGCAATTAAAGCAATAAGCGAAATGCAGTCGTAATGTTTTAGTGTTTGCATGCTAATCTGTCTGGCCAGATCTCAATGCTAACAACTTAGCTTAAATTATCTGTTATGCTTAATTCAGGTTGTTAGAGGAGTCAAACGGAGTCGTCAATGCTAATGTGGCTAATCTCTCTGTAAATAGTTGTTATTGGATTAGATTATGCAGTCGTAACTGAAGGAGCTAAGCAGTTAAACGTAATCACACTTCGTGTCATGCTAAACCGTCTAGCATGTTAATCTAGCGTGGATGTTTCTCCTGCTGAGGACCTGCAGTGGCCCTGAACATATGTGTCATGTTTAAGGCATAATGAACTTTAATGTGGTTCACATGTTGTACGAATGGCTGGTTCAATGGTGGTTGGGTAATACGCAGCTTTTTATGGATAGAGAGCTTATTGGAGCCAGCTGTCTTTCTCTTGATGCTGTGTGTGAATCAGGAAGTCGTAGCCCCCCCACCTTTGTAGCCTTTACCCTCCCAACACAATGTCCTGGAGTGTGTTCAAAAGATCTATGTCATTTTGATGTGCGTGCCTGTAGGGGACGGCATACATGTGTAACCAGGGGTTGATGCTTGATCAGGTTTATGCCAATACATTTACCAGGTACATTTAAGTCACTGTGACTTCAGACTTTTATGTATTTATTATTTTAAAGTTCAACCAAAACAAACAAAAATTATGTGAGTGTATTGTATATATGTGTGCTGCAATTGATTAATTAATAATTGATAATAATTTTTGAGCAGCAAATCAACAAATTATGTGATGCTGAAAATTCAGCTTTGCCATAAAAGGAATAAATTACATTTTAAACACTTTTAGATTTTGGATGCATTTTAATATTACTGTTTTCACTGTTTTTGGATTAAAATGATATATATTGGTAAGCATTTTGACAAAAATTCTGACAATATATATATATATATATATATATATATATATATATATATATATATATATATATATATATATATATATATATATATATATATATATATGTGTATGGGTGGGTGCGTGTGTGTCATTTTTATCTTTACCATATTAATTATTAAATTGGGATGGGCCACAAAATGACACATTACAAAATATCTTCTAAAGATACTTTATCGATTAGCCGATTAGCCACATGTCGTGTTTTTTTTCACATGTACTGAAATGATTCTGTAGATATATAATGTATGTATTTTTGTACACTTTAGAATTATATGTACTTTTACATGCCTTCAGCATTTTGTACCTTTTATTTTTGCACTTTGACCCATCGTCGCTAGTTTTCTTCCTGGCTACAAGCAAAGCGGCTGGTTGTAGTTTGTAACACCTGCCCCGGACAGGAGCACAAAGAGGGTCCCACACAGCAGGGGGGTTTTCCTTCAGACCTAATGTCCAGCTCAAGAGGTGCTGAAATGTTTTATTATGAGCCTCCTGTCAGGTCTCTTTAGAGTGAGTCTTTCTCCTCTGTGCTCCCATCAATCACAAGAAGACAGTGCATATAATGGCCTATAGACCTGAATTGTAAACTACGAACACTGTATTCCATCGAGGAAATTTCGTGTCTGCCAATACTTTCTCCAGCATGGCTGATCAAATTTGGTTATTTGTCTCTCAAAAGCCTTGTATTGACTGGTGAAATCTTTAAGTATGATTTTCTCGCCAACATTGTCTGGAATGCTCTGGGAGAACTGTGTCTTTGTATTGTATTCATTCCCATCTTTCACCTTTTATAACTGACTTTGTCCTTTCCCTCCCACTTTAATATAATGAGTTGGGCTGGCTAAGCCATTGTGAGGAAAAACCAATACATCAAGTAATAAAAACACCATCAATTGCCCCATGTGTAACTGTGCATCCTGCACAAGTAACTCCTCCATAAATTTTAATCAATTGCATCACCTACATTTAATTTTTTCACAACACCCAATTAGCAGAGTAGCTTTTAGGCACTGGCGTGTTTTTTTTTTGTTTGAAGGTGGGGAAAGGTATCTGGTGACAGAACGAAAGTAGTAAAATAACTTCTTTTTTACATTAAACTAAACAAAACAGCTCTGAACTCAAATTCCAGGAATAGTCCAGTAAAAAATGTTCACGGTACAGTATCAAATGACTAGCAACACAACTAGCAGTATCAAGGTTCTCGAATGACTAAATACACAACACCCTTGTGCAATACACATGTGAATTCAACTCAAAAAATAAACACTAACATGCTCTTTTCTTTTATAGAAAGCTATGCAACATCAAGCGGCATGGAGATCACAGCCAAGTAACTCTACAGGTCCGAGGGAAAAGACTGCTAAGCTCCCAGTCAGATTTTTTACTCTGATGTTAACAAGTGTTTTTAGTTTCCTCTAATGGTGTCAACTGTATCTTCCTGAACAAGTGTTGCCTTGCATCCTGCTGGGGTTTGTTTCACGGTGCCTCTGTTCCCACATAGCTGTTTTCACTTTTCCGGCCTGCACAGGCTGCCGGGAATGTGTTGTTTCACACAGACAGCAGAAAAACTTCACTCTGTAAAAACAACACTGAAGCTGCATCTAAGGTAACATACAGCATATGCCATGGCAGACATTTGATGCCACATCGGAAGCAGGTGTATATGTTCTATAAAAAAAATCCTAATCACAAAACAAATCTGTTTCTTAATTACTTTCCTTTGCACATCCGACAGAAGCAAAATGCAACGAAGATTATGCAACTTTTGATTTACAGAAAATCGCTAAGTACATGAAAAAAAAGATTATAATAACAGTAATAATAATAATAATAATAATGTAATCCCACATCTGCTTTATAAATATAGCAATTTAAAGTACAGATTCTATATATTCCACAAAGCAGCTTCCACAGAGACGTTTATTGTTTGTGACTTTTACGAGGCACTGTGGCTGCCAACCTGAAAATTTACAATAAATCATAATCCATTCTAGACACTATTTAAAAGTACTTCAGTCTCTGTTTTTTAACTCAACTACCTTAAAACTTTAATTCTAACCACCTTAAAATTATGACGTACAATGCAGATATTCTCTAATGCATTGTACTGATCACATAATGTAAACAAATGTGTCCTCTTCCTTAAAAGAATAGTTCATCCAAAAATTAAAACTTGTTGAAAATGTACTCACTTTGAATCCATCAATGAGCTTTTAAGCAATGGCTTGAAGTTTAAATAACAATGTTGTTTATATACTGTATATATATATATATATATATATATATATATATATATATATATATATATATATATATATATATATATATATATACATATATATATATATATATATATATATATATATATATATATATATATATATATATATATTTTCACACACACAATACAGTTACAATGTTACATCATCTCATACTCTATAATCAATTATCTTATAATAATACTTAATATCTTTCATCAACACCTTTTTTCAACTTTTGATAAAATTTTTCAATGCAAGTCATTAAAATTAAGTAGCCAATGATGTGTACAAGTACCTTGAAAAAAAAACAAATATCTCAGAGTTTGACCAAAAAGTTTCAAGGGTGTTGCTTTTGTGGATGAAGGTATTAGCAGCATACATCAGAAAACCCTGACAGAGAAAAAAGTCCGCAAGACTGGTGCAAATTCGGAGAACATGGTGTTCCCAGTGAATTATCGTTTTAATGTACCATTCAGAGCAAACAGCCCATTCCTCAAATAGGTTGTGGAACCTCACAAGATTATTTCATCACGAGAGAGAGAGAGAGAGAGGCGGAGAGAAAATGAGCAAGAAATCATTTAGACAGATTGATGATGATGAAAGAGGAGCAGATCTCTCTAATTGTAATATGTGGGTGTTATCACATCCCAAGAAACATGTCCTGCTGTTTTAATGGTTTGGACCAGAGTTCAGGAAACAAAAGAAATATTTGGGTTAAGCTTCTGTACAATGGTTGCCAACAATAGAGAAACTCATTCGAGGGCTGTTCATTATCATTTGCTTGTACAGCGCTATAAATCACACACCTTAAAGCCCATTAATTTGGCTATTTCTGCCAAATATGAGGGCATGTTTTATGGTTGGGCATCAAACTGATCTGCAGGTATTTACAGAAGAACACAAAGCCGTGATTTTAATGCGCTCAAAATGAGCCTGTTTATTGCAACAGCTGCTTTAATCGATGTGCTGTTGATATCTGTGAAATTATTTGTTGGTTTTCATCAAGCGAATCATGTAGCCTTCAAAATTGAAAATGTTATTGATTTACGAGGGTTTGAACATAGACCGTCTAACAAACCTCACGCTCGTCTATTTCAGAAAAACACTGCGAGTAATGAAAGTACACAGATTCAATTATTAAACCCTTTACGTGAAAATGGCCTAGTTAATGCTTAGCTTTAAGGTAAATGCATAATCTAACGGTTTCAGGTGGGATTTTCACTTAAGAAAGTAAGAGAAACGGTATTATTTCTCGTTTTCAAAATAGACATCACACAGACAATGCCGTGGTTTAAATTCAGATATGATATAGGCTATATGCCCTGGTTTTGATGGTCTGTTCACTTTACAGGATGAGGTTAATGACCCAGTTAAGAAGTGACTTAACCAATTGTTTCCTCTGCCTTCATCTTTCAGTCTGGTCCCTGTGGCATTCATTAGGGTCTTTGCGGCTTCATAAACATATTTGGAGGTCAGGGGTCGCCACACACTTAACATTTTTCTTCTCAATGCGTGCTACTCACTCATGAACATGGCAGGACTTAACACAGGGAAGACAAAGTACTTCCCTTATTGCCTCAAATGGTTGGCATGGGAGAAATGAACTTATAATGTCACTTTTAACAAACGCAGCCAATAACTTAAAGGTCTGCGTTGAAGTATCAACCTAAGAACATTCATCACTAAATAAGAAGCTATAGCTGCGATTGCTATGCAACTCAATTCTACCAATCTATTTTCTACACCAAGCTGTATCCATCGCAACAGAACCCTATAAATATTTGAACAAAATGATAGCATTTTGTATATTCGTCCGCATTCTTCGCAGCTCAGAAATACTTAACTGCAGCATCAAGGCAGAGCAAGACAGAAAATGAGACATTTCAGAGAATGCCCACTTGAATGAATGCAGATGTTGTTTCGCTCAGAAAACATCCCACTCAGCAGATGTGAAAACACGTGAAAAGGCCTTCATTTGCATTCAAGCTGTACGTGAAAGTCAATTTGTGTGCATGAGTGCGTTCGCATTCAAGTCCGAGCAGTGCATGAAAAGTAAATGTAAATTCCGCGCTTTACAATGACAAACTGTCGGCCGGAACCATTCCATTCGAAGCCCAGCCTTCACCGCGTTGTATAAGCAAAGCAAAGTCTGAGATTAGTTTAACGTGCATATTCAGCTTCCTGCAAATTCTTGGAAAAGCGGTATTTACAAGATCGATTTCTATTTGCAAACATTGTTTAAATCCATCCGTATCCTAAGGTTCTCATCAAACACATGACACGTACTTGTAGAGAAGTGGTAGGTGTGTGATGTATCTAATAGCTCTAGACAAGTCAAAGGGGATAATCATGTTTTGGAGACATGGGAGGAATTGAAGCAGGCTGATAATATATTTAGCGGTGGGGTGCTGTCACAGATAGAGATACACACTGAGCAGTATCATAAAGTGTTCAGCAATCTCCAAGTAAACATCTCTGTGCCTTGAACAAATTTTGCACCACTCCTTGGTTTTCATTTACTCTGTCGTGATACACTAAAATGTAAATATATAACGTAAATGAAAAATGTATTAACTAAATGCTTTTAGAATGAACAGGTCCTGCACGGAAATATCAAATCACGCGTGATTTAAGTCTAAGTAAAAGAGGTTTGGAAGGTTTGGCGTTGTTTTCTATGAAATACTATGGAAGCAAGTAATTTCTCTCACATATTATATCACATTCCTGACACTTTTTCTCTCAGTTGCATGTTTCTCATAATTAAGTTCTGATATAATGAAAGAATTTTAAGTTCATATCTTGCAAAAGTGAGTTATATAATAATATTAACATTATATTAATGGTATTACGCTTTATGTTTACATCTCTGAATTGCAATTAAAAAAATAAACTATTACATTACTATCATATTTGTGGCTTCCATAACAGGAACGGCTGTGATTTCAGCAGAATTCTTTTCTGTTCATGAGTTAAAATGCAACTCTTATTGAGTGACACTGAGATTTATTACAGCAGAACGCTCAGTTAGTTAACTTGTAAAGATTATCACTTGTATATATTAAACGTCTCTTTAAGAGCACGTGGTTCTGGATCTCCACGGTTCAGAGACCAAGTGGGCTGCAGTCGCAGCTCTGTATCGCTTATCCAGTTGTCCAAACAAGGCTAAACCCTCTCTTCAAGCATCCCATTGGATATATCGTGTTTATTCTAAGATTTCTCACCCTAAATTTTCGGCCAGTCAGCTCTGGGCGCTGGTCCGAAAGTTAGAAAGTTGAAGCACAGCATAGTAATCCTCTGCCATTTAGAAATGCCTATGATTAGATCAAAGCCCTGAAGCAATGGGAGATGGTTTGGAGTTTTATATATACTTTTATTTACTGCCATGTTTATAACATCCCCAACGTGCACACTTTAATGAATGCACATTTGTCATCCTGAGCAAAATCTTTCTCCGTTTCCTTTAAATTTAATAACAGCTGTTATTATAATTTATATCGAAGTACATTATTACACTATATAGACTATTTGTTTAAAAAAAAATCATTTTTAAGCAATGGTTTTCATTTATTATACAGCGTACACTACCATTCAAAAACATAAAAAAAAAACAATAAAGACATTGTGAAATAATAATAATAATTCTATCTGAATATATTTTTATTCTTGTGATGGTATAAGCTACATTTTCATTACTCCAGTCTCATATGATCCTTCAGAAATCATGCTAATATGATCATTTGCTGCTCAACATTTCCTATTATCTGTGTTAAAGCGCATGTGCTGCTTAATATTTTTGAGTTTCTTAATGCATATATATTATTTTAAAATTTTGTTAGGAATCAGCATTTATTTGAATTACAGAAATATTTCATTACATTTTAGAAGTCCTACTGTCGCTTTCAATCAATTAAACGCATCCTCATGCTAGTATTAGACTGACCCGAATCTGTGAACAGCGTTACACGCATGAACATATTTTCAATATAAATGAATTGCTAAGTAGCTTACGAAGTGGCTTCCCCAGCTCAGTCATCATATTCTAATTCTCCTGTATGTTCCGTTACTTTGTACTGATCATGCCCTCTTAACACCGTCCAATATAAAAAGTATATCTACAAACAGCATGCGAGATAGGTTTACTCATTCGCCTGACTAAGGTCTGCATGGTGCTCAGTCCTCCTACTCAAAACACTGGTTGCCATGGAGCCTCAGCTGTGGTGTCTACCCCATACTCTGCTTTCTTTTACTCTCTCTCTCCTTCTGTGCTTTCTAATTTCCTCATGGCACTGGTCACCCTCCCCTGCTGGAGGCTGCGATTTTCTAGTGTGATATTCCCTTTTCAGCACTCTCTCTGTTACTCTAAAATCAGCCAGCGTAATACAGACATCACAGTCCTCTCCCAAACAGATGGTCTCATTTTCAGAAAAAGGCACTGTTCCTGGACCAAAGATTAAAGATGCTGCTGTGTGATTAGAGTTATGTGAGCCCTTTGAAACTCTAGAATAAGAGCTCTACTAGATGTAGTTTAAAGGGATAGTTCACTCAAAAATCTATATTGTGCCAAGAAGATATTTTGAAAAACATTCTTCAAAGTATCTCATTTTCTGTTCTATGGAATATATCACACGATATCTGGACCGGCGTGAGGCTGACTGAACTCCTCTTTTAATAACTTTAAGCGTAAATTGTGTGCTATCCAACATTGTTCGGTTTCTTTGAGCATCCCGACCAGCGGCGACAGTTTGAGATGAGACTAACCAATTGCTGACGTTTCCTGGAAAAATGAGTCTTTAAAGTTGCGATGAAAACAAAGCAGTCTTTTAATCAGTATTGTGATGAACACAATGAAAAAGATTGATTGCCGACTGGGTGGAGACAGATCTGAACGCAAGCTTTAAGAAAGGGGCGGGGTTTAAGCAGATGAATGGGTTAGTTCTGACTCTCTATTTCTGTAATTAATTGTTTACCCTCATGGTGTTCCAAAGCCATAGTCTTCATTCATCTTTAGATATCAACACAAAATAAGACATTAACCGAGATCTTTCTGACCCTGAATAGACGGCAATAATACTACCGTGTTCAAGGCCCAGAAAGATAGTAAGGACCTTGTTAAAATAGTCCATGTGACGTCAACTGTATATTCATGAAGCTACGAGAATACTTTTTGTATGCAAAGATAAGGACTGTATTCACCAGTTCTCCTCTTCCATGTCAGTCTCTGCCAAGCATTCACGAGTTTCCCTTTAAATGATTTAAGATGCCCACCAGAGAGAAGTCTAGTATTTCAACAGAAGTTATGAAATGTATTAGTTAAAAAATAATTTGACATGAAACACTTTGCACAGATAAACATGCGTTTAGAAAATGCCGTTTTTAAAAACAGGTGGCGTAAGCGACATCGGAAAAGCGTAACTTTACAAAAGCTTGAATAAATAAAGTCGATTATAGAGCTCTCCTATATTGATTTGAATTTAAGAAGTGAGGCTCTGGATGCACTACAGGATGCAATCATGCCAAAAAGCATAAATTCAATCTAAATTTTACACCTTGTACTTTTGCATACTATAGATTCAATCTGACAAGCCACAAGCCTCCTGCATAGGGTGAGAACCTGTTCGGTTTTCTGCTGATCTTTGCGCTTAAGAGACTGAATTTATAACACTGCCAGAGGGATGCCAAATGATAACACATGAGAGAGGGCTATGATCCTGGCTCACCCTCACTGTAGCTAATGTAATAGGTTAGGACGGAGCAACTAACATTATCAGTGTCCCGTTATAAGCTAAAAGTACATTAAGGCCTTCTGAAGCAGCCTTTGTGTTTTTTTTTTCTTTTTGGTCCTCTTATGATGAAGTGTGAAGAAGAAAAAAAAACTGTGCAACGCAAGCCAGGGTTTATACTTCAATCTTTGCGAAAAAGTGGAACAGATGACTTAAAGATATTTTGCATTTGCAACAGATTAAACGTCTGTGGCAAGAGTGATACGAACGTAATCTCAAACGCTTTCCTTTAAAATATTCAGCTTAAAATTTGATTATCTCTCCAAGCAAAATGGCAACGGAACTTTTTTTTTTTTTTTTTTTTTCCTCTTAGCAAGCTGTATAAAAACGTTGAAATTATCATCACGTATCACATAACTTAAAACAAAACCTGACAGGCACATCATTGATTTTCAGACTGCCACTGGCTGCCCCGCAACTATTCCAGATCAAACTTTAGCCTGTAGCAACTGCTTTCTTTCAAAGCTGCGCTTTTAGAGATTGTTGTGAGAATATATCCTGTGAAATGAGGATAATACCTTTCCCAGCGGCCAGATTGCACTGTTTCTGTGTTGCTTCTTTGCTAAGCAACATTCCAAGAAGTTCAGCCAGAGATCACTGACATATACAGTAGATGCACCCTGTGATGGGTGGACCATGCTGCATTATGGCAGAATGACTAATAACCACTCTCAAATGTTTCCTGCAGGCCTTTAAAAATCACAGATGATTCCACACAGACTAATAATTTGACTTTGTATATCATGATGTTGTCATTTATGATTTAAAAAAAGAATGAATCCCAAATAAAGCACCACTTTAAGCTTAAGCAACCTTTTTCCAAACCTGCAAGAAACTCCCTGGGTATTCGGTAACGACAGGCCAAATAACTACAGAATATTTATGTATTGTGATATGACGTCTGATGCTTACGAGTGGGCGCGCACGCTACTAATATCGTTTTGCTGGGTTAGCTGGTATTTACTCTGAGGTTTCGCTGGTATTTGCTCTGAGTGCATTAAGTTATTCCGAGTCTGTTCTGAGGAGCTTATCCATCATTTCCAGTCTGAACAGCGTGAGAAAGAAACATCGGGAGAAAAATGAGACAGCTGCTATTGAACAGGCTGAAACAGAATTTTTCTCCTCAAGCGAGATCAACTGACTCAGCACAGCGTGACATTAAGTGTTGTTGTCCAAATCTCAATTTTTGGAGCTCTGCAAATAATCTTTTTAAGGAAATATCCCACAATTCTTCCTGCAGGATATGAATACTGCTAAGCACATTTACGATGCACTCTAATGCACTCAAGAGATAATATTCTGAGACGGTGGGAGATGTACAATGGCTGCTGTCTGTAATATAATTAATTAGCAATTACGGTATTTATAAATTCTAATAGGACAAGACAAATATTAGGCAATCTTATTGCTAAAATATTTTTATGGATACAATACCGAGCTATCATGAAAGTCCAAAATTACGTATAGACATTGAATTAAAACTGTGGACTAAATTAAAGACTTTTTTTGAGGAGATGTGGGAATATAAGGACATTTTAATGTTTTCACTAAGTTTATATGGTATCTATTATATATATATATATATATATATATATATATATATATATATATATATATATATACATATCTGTATTTGTATCTTTAATTCATGATAACGTCGTACTGCATAGACTTACATGTTGTTGCACAGCCATCTAGTGGAAGAAAACAGAAATGTCCCAGATCTCAATCTGAATGAACAAATAAAGCAGTTTGGATTGTAATTTTAAAACCCAAGAAGACAATATTGAAATGGTTTCCCTCTGAAAATGTTAGAAGGTTTTAGAATTGCTTCTTTATGAGGAGTACGTGCACTAAGTTTAGATAAAGTGTTAAGGACTGCTCAACATTCTAGTCAAGAAAAAAAAGGTTCTTATAGCTTATAATAGATTATGTAAAGTACATTTTTAGGTTATAGGCAAAACAAGCAGGAGTCCTAAAGGTATTTTTGTGATAATTAGGAGCAAATGTAAATTATTAACACTGTTACCTACCGATTTGAGTTTAATATGTTTTATCATCCTACTTATTGATCGTCTGTGCTAAGAAGTCAATAGCAACATAGAAAACATTGGCCCTAGCAACAAAACTCTGCTTTAATTAAAATATCAGTTTATATGTGACCAGGTTACTTGTCTTCCTCTATGCTCCCTTTCTTCTATTGGTTGTCTAATCTTCTCATTTATTATTAGCTGGATTCTGTTTTAAGAAGAGCGAGCAAACGGAGAAAGACTGCAGAGTGAGAGACGTGACATAGTGTGACATATCGGCCGCACTGATAGGCTACTTAAAAGGAACTCTCCTTTTTCTTTTTCTTTTTTTTTTTTTTTTTGAAAATAGGCTCATTCTCCAACTCCCCCAGAGTTAAAAAGTAGAGTTGTACGGTTTTTGAATCCATTCAGCTAATCTCCAGGACTGGCGATAGCATTTTTATCATAGCTTAGCATAGATCGTTGAATCTGATTAGACCAGAAGCAAGTGTTTTAATATTTTTCCTATTTAAAACTTTTCTGTGGTTACATCATGTACTAAGCCCGATGGAAAATTAAAAATATAGAAACTCTTTGGTCATCTTTTAACGAGATGCTTCTGGTCTAATCAGATTCAATCAGACGTTTCACTCAGTTGGAGAATGAGTATATTTAAAAAAAAATGAGTGTTCCTTTAAGTGTTGAGAAAGTTACTTTTAAAAGTAATGCATTACAATATTGCATAATTCCCTTAAAAAAAGTACCTCCGTATGTTACACAGGTATCTGTATGTTTGTTTGCTCTTAACATAAAAGCTTTGAAGGTCAGCAGCAGAAACATTTAATAAATAAAATGTAAAAAAAAAATGGATTTAATACATGAATTAAATTTGTCTTATTAACATTTAAATATTGCATAATATTCTGATTTTGCATTTGACAGTTTTATTTATTAAACATATACATTTTTTAAAATGCAGACTGAATTTTGTGCTGGGGACATGAGTAAATGTCATATTTAGTCCAGAATCATGTTCACATAGCATGCACAACACCTCTGCACTTAGGCCTACTCTTGATTTCTCTCAACATGGCAACACGAGAGCTGTCAGTCAAGAGATGGGAAACAAACTAACTAGCATTACTAAAAAAGCTAATCACATATTCCTTCTAAATAAAAAATAATAATAAACACTAAATAAAAAAATACTTGCAATGTTTTACCCCCAACACTGGATAACTTGTGACTTTACAATACACAAATAGTAGGAATCAGATTTACTATTTAGCCTACAACACTTTGTTACATTTCTTGTTATTTCCATAAAACTACGTTTAAAGAAATTGGGAAAAACATGCTTTTTTTTTTATGCCAACGTGCTACAGAACGTGTTTGACCGCTGCACTCCGCTCTGCTAGTTTTTGCTACATCTCGAAATGTTTCTTGCATGAAACGGTTCTTAAGTTAAAAATAAGTTCAGCTTTCTAACAACGTGCCTCAAAACCTTGATTTTAGGTGTTTTGAGTCCATGTCCAAGCAAGCAGCACAACACAACAAAAGACAGCAGAACCCAATAATCAGTTACGTATCATTTAGCAGATGTTTCATCCAAAGCAACAAGCAGGAGACCTTTGTTTGTGACTCTGGACCCTGTTTTGAAATGTATAAATAATCTGAAAGCAGATTTCTATTGATGTATGGTCCCGATGTAACGTGTAACATGCATTTGACTGTTGCACTCAAGTCTCACATCTTTTTCCAATACTTACACATCCTACACTGTGCTCTAAAAAACACACTGCTGGAGTTAGATCATTGTATTGATGTCTTGGATCTCACGTGACACCAAAAATGCTGCATTTGAGTTAACATGCAGCGCACCGGTTATACGTTCAACATTAAAAGTGCATCTCTCGCACACTTTGCAGTTTTTACACCATTTTGCATCTCATTTTTGCATGTAAACACGTTTGAGGCCATTCACACAGAACGTGTTTTCAATTCCGCTGTGATACATTTCCATAATGTATTTACAAGTGCTAGATAGATGTGCAAAAGGCCTCATGAGCATTGCATTCACGTATTTTGCAATGTGTTGCACATTACAGTGTTCTAAAACTGCGGTGCTCGAGTTAAAGTTTGCTTTAGCATGCCCTAGACGGATGTGGTTGACCATTGCATTCATCTCCAACATGTGCATGACTCAGCTCATCATTAAAAAAAAAACACTTCTTGAAACAATGCCTTTTTCCCGTTCTACTACCTACCTCTCATGTTTTTCAGTGCAAAATAGTTTTCTGTGTTAATGACCCCTATGAGGCTGCTGTCTTGCATATTTTGCATCGTTTACTTATACATTTAAGTTTACTTATACATAACAGATGTGTATGACTGTTGTGCTCGCATCTCTCATCTTTGACAGCAACTCGCACAAGATATAACATTTCACCAATAATTTTATCTTTTTTTGGTGATAAAAAATATCAGAGAGCCCTTTCAAGAGACCATGTCATGGAAATGTGGATTTCTAGCTTTAAAGCATTGCAGTTTCTTCTTTCCACTGCTCGCATCTTAGGTTTTTCATAGCATTTTGTGTAAAAAGAAGATGTCAGTGTTTGCTTCATGACACTAACCATCTAGGCTACATTGTTCAGCTCTTACATAGTGGACATGGACAAAAATATTGAACTGAATGTGACTTATTTCATTATTCCTTCAAGAGACCACATAGAGTCACGAGTACAACTATGTTGGCTTGCAGAAAGCTATGCTGTGCTTTGTTCTAAACTGGCATAACTACAGTTTGACTACAATACCCACAATCCAGAGAAATCAACACTTCCGGTGAGCGTCTGCGATTCAGGAAGTAGATCCGTTATAGTGACAGGAACAACATCACGGGACTCTCATTGCACTGAGCAGATTAATAAAATATTACCTGTAACTGATCTGTACACACCTGTAATATAAGACAATATGTCTAGGCAGTCAAACAGAGCCACGGACAGCAAGAAGATGGTAAGTGTGCCTTGTGTTTCCGCAGATCTGACCTAAATCCAGGGCAGCTAGCTAACATGCTACTATAATCATCGGTAAATAAGTTTATTAGAGCACTGTTTGTATATTTGCATGCAAATAAATATAGCTTAGTATGCATGTTACCTAGACGAGCTTTAGTTTATTCATCTAGTTAAGTATTTTATCTTATTTTTTTGTACAGACATGAGACTTTCAGTCTGTCAGTCGGAGCTAGCATTTGAAATAAAAATCTTGCGAAATGCTAAATACAAAAAATAATAATAATAATAATCGTTTGAGGAATTATGATAAAGACATATTGGTTATAATAATACATGCTTTCATAGCATTATGCAAGTGTCATACGAATTGTTTGAGCACAAGTATTATTGCACTGGGCTTATATAGGTTACATGAAGCATTGATACACTCTCAACACCGTCTAAATAATACAATAGTAAAACAGAGAATAATTATCCAGATGTGTCATGCAAGCATTAGTAGAAAGCATTAGATGACGCTTTGGCTGCAATTTGACATAGGAATGAATGTGTGTGGAAATCCCACGTTGTGCCGTGAGAGGGCGCTCAAGACCACTATGTGCCCACATTCATTTAGACCTGAAGATTACCTAGGATGATGCGTGCTAGTTTCCTGCTGTTAGGAAATTACCATTTTCTTGTCTAAGAAGAGGAACTTCTGTTAGAATCAAATATGTAATTAATATAGTAATTATTGTTGTTGTTGTTATTATTTATAAAAAAAAAATTGCATTCATTGTCAGTATTAAGAGTGGTAAGTTTTTGGCCTGTCTTGTATTTCCCTTTAAACAGAATTCAGAATTGTTTACTCTCACTTATGGAGCCCTGGTCACTCAGTTGTGTAAGGACTATGAAAATGATGAAGAAGTCAACAAACAACTGGATAAAATGTAAGTCTCACTATCCATTTAATCCGTTCACATTGAACAGAGTTTACCATTTTTCTTAAGACCGTAGATTAAACGGTCAATGTGTGAGGAGTATGTTTATGTTATTAGGAGCTGTAATTGGTCACCTGTCACTGTCCATTATTCAGCATGTGTGCGTGGAACAGAGAGGGTTTGGTGTGGATGTTGGTGGTGGTTGTGCCATCCAGTCTGCTGAAGTTGGTTTGGGTGGTATAAAGGTTTGTTGAGAGCCGTCTCTCCCACCCTGTTAAATGAATCGTGCAGCTGTAGGTTACACCCCTGATTTCTCAGATGCATGATTCTGTTCCCAAAATGGCTATACTTCTCAAATTCAATTCCACCGTTAAGAGCGGATCCAGATGAAAGAGATGGATGAGAGTGTTGATGGTTTTTTTTTTTTTTTTGCAAGTTCACATCTCATGTTGTACTGCACAGATTCATTCAGCGTCTTTCAACCTTTTTAAACAGTTGTGATGCTTAATATTTTAGCACGCGCTTATTTTTCTGCACTAATGGCTGTTCATATCATATATTCACCATCCATTTTTTTCTAGTAATAATGTTGTAGATTATTGGGCCTGTAATTGTATAAATGTATTTTTATGTTCGAGTGAGTACATATTTGTTGCTTTTATCTTGGTACTGTGTTGGGTCGCCACTTGATGTCCCTTGTAAAATCTGAGCCCTGAATCAAAACCAGTCAGGAAGCTCTGTTTTAAAGATTGTGGGAAAAGCAGCGAGGATGCATGGAAAGCCCTGAGATGCTTGGAGTCCAGCGGTTGTGATTTAGAGAATCAGTGGGCAGCGTGTGTTCTTTGGCTGAGCGGTCTTTTCATTTAAACCGTGCCTTGAACTAATCCAGTAGTCCCACTGATATTGGGTTTGGCAAAATGTCTGAAATACAATCTTTTTTTTTTTTTTTTTTTTTCCCTCTTGCTTCTTTAAAGCATCAAATGCGATACAAGCAAAAGCGAGATTTGACTTTCTCTCCATCTTTGTATCTCTCCTTTCGAGGAGGCTTGAAGTTAAAGGGCTTTACTGAGACCTTCAAAATAAAAAGAGATTATAGTTCTTACGATTGCGTTGGTGGTTGAAATGGGGGGCGATTGAAAGTTGCTCTGACAATGACACAGTTTCACAGTTTGCCTTCTCTTCTTCCGTCCTTTCAAGGGGATACAATATCGGAGTGCGTCTGATTGAGGACTTCTTGGCTCGGTCCAGTGTGGGAGGTGTCACGATTTCCGAGAAACGGCCGATGTCATTGCAAAGGTAACGTGAGCACTTGGAGCCAATCAGAGCGCATGCTGAGCCCTCCCTTAGGCCAAGCGCGCGCAAGAGCGAGAGAGAGAGAATCAGGAAGCAGGCAAGCATGTTAATGCGCAAGCAAGTGACTGGAATTTGAACTTCAACCTGCAGTAGCCCACATATTTTCTTAGCTTTCATCACATCTTTCTACCGTTTTTTTTTTTTTTTTTTTTTTTAATTTTTCAGTCACACAGCTTGAGAAACATCCGTGCTATGCTATCTCAAAGCCAATTGGTGGGCCGTTTGTGCGGTGTAAGAGTTAACCGAGACACTCGTGTTCCTTTCAGCTTGTTTTCTTTGATCTGGGAGAGCCAAAGACTGTGCTTTTTTACGAAACAATTCAACTCACCCTAAGCGTATAAGGTTCACACTGACAGCATTGATGGCGCTCTTCCCCTGTCCGTCACCTGTCTTGCTTGGTCTCTGTCTGTTTGACTGTCTGTTCTCATTTCTTCTTCTGTTTTCTCAGTCTTTCTCTCCTCACTTTCCCTCCTGTGTGCCACGTTGTCAAATGTTAATCCAGAATGCATCGGTTTGCTGGGACCCTGATCAGAATCCTAAAGCTATTTATTATTGAGTCACTGAGGGTTATAATGCGAAGGATTTCGTTTAGTTGTTTATGGTTGCTGAGCAATGCAGTGACTGGGAGCGTTAGAAATCAAATGATGTGAGCTCACAGGTGTGTGTATTTTGGCTATATTATGGCTTCAAACAGAGCTCATCCATTCTGAATTTAATAACCTTTTTGTTATGGAGTTACTTCCTGTAGAGCTGTTTTGCACTGATGTCCTGAGGATGTACGGGATGCACAGTTTTTATAAATCAGTTATTGTTGTCTTTATGATAAATTCGTTTTAATGTTGCCTTAAAAACTAAAAAGAATTGCTTGAAGACTTCAAGCTGTTTTAAGGCTTCAAGTACATTATTAAAAGACCAATTTAGCTGTTATTTAAAATGTTTTTATTTTTTACATTTGACATTTTACTTTTAATTTTAGTCATTTTAATTTTAGTTCCTTTTTAGTAAGTTTGCTATGTGCATTTGTCATTTTATTAGCTTTAGGTTTTTAAATTTATGTAATAGCTAATTTATTTTAATTGAAATGTTAGTTTTGAATGATTTTAACCTAACATTATTTACTTCAGTTAGTTGCCTTTTCTAATCCTCTTAGTTTTTCTTCTTTAAGTAAAAGATTAACTTTTTTAAATCATATATATATTTATTTTATTTTTTTTATTTAATAGTTTACAATAACAGCACTTACAATGTAAAATATTCATTTGATTGAGAATTACCTATGTACTATAAGGAAACGTCCAATGTAAACTGGTGTAAATAAAAATATGTAATAGTAATAATAAAAAAGTGTGTTAGTGTGATGTAAAATGATCAAGATTTTGGTCTTCGTATGGCCTGCCCTCAAAACGTTTTTCAAACCCGTGCTATGTAGCAAAAAAACAAGTCATTTGAGTGTCAGAGTCGTGAATACAGCACCTAAAAAGAATGTGGCAGCTCTGCAGAATCACTTAATGTGGCCCTGACATCATAAATGTAGGCAAGCGAGTTAACATGAAGACTCAAGGGCCTTTTTGTGTTCACGTTAACAGGTAGCCTTCAAGATGTACTTGGGTATCACCCCCAGCGTGACCAACTGGAGTCCTGCTGGAGATGAGTTCTCTCTTATCCTCGAAAGCAACCCCCTGGTGGACTTCGTAGAGCTTCCTGACAATCACAGTAATCTAGTTTACTCCAGCCTGCTCTGTGGAGTGCTGAGAGGAGCTCTTGAAATGGTGAAAAGAATGTTTGCGTGAAGAATCGATGATCTTCTGCTATCCCTCAGTTACCCTTCACACTAAGGTTAACTTTTCTCTCCGGCAGGTTCAAATGGCGGTGGATGTGCGATTCGCTCAGGACACGCTAAGAGGTGACAACGTGACAGAAATTCGCATGAAGTTCATCAAAAGGATCGAGGAGAACCTGCCAGCTGGAGATGAATGAGACTAAGAGACTTTTGATTCAAGAGACTTTTTTTGTTGAATTGGGAACCAAAAAGTTCTATTTTGGTCAACAAGAACAGCCGATCTCCAAACATTGTAAGCATTGCAATGAGAATTCACCGTCGAGAAGATTTCTCTTGATGTATCACCAAGGTTGGCATGTTCTTTCCACCTGGTCTATGCTTTTTATTTCATACCTTCTCAAGTCTCTTTTTGTATGTCAGGTTGTCTGTAGTGTATTTTTTGTTATTCTTTTTGCATTTAACTCATACATAGGGCACAGAAGGTTTAATTTATTTAGTCAAGTACAGTAATCAGATTGAATAAATCATTAACTACCAACAACTCTGGCCAATCCCCTCATTTCTCGTTCTTCTACTCAATAGGCCTTTTGCACAACTAATATTTACTCAGTTGCAATAAAGCGCTTATTTGAGCCGACCGTATCACACTGCTGTTTTAATGTCCATAACGCTTGTATCGAAAAACAACTTTAGATGGCTAATCTAAAACCAACATTTAAAGAAAGGGCCCCATGTTCGCCAAGAACAGAGCCGTAGTCTTTTGAGACGCACATGTTTTGTAGAGGGCCAGTGGTGTTAAGGGGAGTCTTGGAGGGGTCTAGGTATGCAGATAATGGGACCTGTGTGCACCGAGCCTGTGGCAGGTCCCTCCACACGTATGTAATGAAGTGTCACGGCAGCCCCCATCGCCGTCTTCGACTTGTCGTGTACTGGCTCTTGCATCGTGGGACTGTTATTCCTACAGCGCGGCAGCACGATGTGGTTAGAGTTAAACAACAATAACAAGGGCCTAATTCGTCTCAGATGTTTACTCAAGCAACGTGGAAGCAATCAGGGCCTGGAGGTTCAGTGGTGCGTGTGCAGGACAGGGCTGTTTTGGGAGCCTGTGCGTTTTAATGGTGTAGCCGAAGGGTTCGCGGTCGTGCTGACCAGTGGGAAGTGAAAGGCCATTCGCTAAAAGCCATTCGTTTCTCCGGGGCAGCTCAAAGTTCGTTCCTGACACCTGTTAATCGCCTCACGTCATGATCTGGGCTTCTTTTTCCAGAATTCCACACCTCGTCAATCACAAATGAAAGAAGTTTACTGCTTCTAGTACCACTTCCCATCAGCTAGCGTATAGATTGGGTTTTATAAACTTTAGCCCTTTCAGATAGAGTTTCCATGTGATTGGATTCACATTGATGCGTTGAATAATACATTCATTGTATTGTTTTGTTACATCGAGCCACTAGAGGTAGCTGTGAGCATTGTGGTGGGTGACTTTTCTTTTCTTTTTTTTACTTTTTCCATTCTCATGGATTTTTCTGTGTTTCTCTTTAATTTGGTATTTGATTGCTCATGGGGTCCACCAACTGCTTGTTTTTGAATCTCTGGGGCTGGGAAATTATTTCGTGGAATATATTCCTTATCCACTCGCTCTCGATTCAGGGACATTTTATAAGAAAAACATCGGAAAACGTATGCAGAGCCCTGTCAGGCCGAATCCCTCGTCCCCTCTCGCTAGATTATGCATACAATGTATGTATTCTGTACAATGTGTATATTGGAAAGCGAGGGAAGAGGAAATGGTTTCGCGCAGACATTTGATGTAAATCATTTGGCAGAATTAGACCCCTGTATCATGGGGATATACAGCTGGGATTGTGTACTGCGTGAAAACTTGTATCACTCTTCCATATGCTCTCAGGAATTTCTCCTGCTCCTTCTTTCTCCCATCTTAACAATGCAGGATATCTGCTTTTGCCAAGCATCCGAAACAAAGTGATGTGTCAGTATTTATTAACCATCACGGTCACCTTTAACCAATATGAATCTCGGCATGAGAAGAAGAATGGACTCCACACTATGAGATGACCTCCTCATCATGTTTTTTTCCTCATATCAGTGTGATCACAATACTAGTCCAATACTCAAATTCTTCATGGAGAAGGCACAATAAAATTCCTCTCTTTTCCACCATAAGGAATTGATTTTTACAAGCTATTTTTGTTTCACGTCTAAAGACAGGTCGGTGGCAGCAAATGAAAGAAATGACGCCCAAGACTTAATGCAGATTGTTTAAGTTCTGTTATATGCATTGGATTTTTAGATGTGGGTTTTGCACTTGAAAAAATTAATGTGGGTGTTCAGTCGATTGTGGAGAGGCCTGGTTTAGGCAGACTGAATAGTTTGAGTTCTGCATACATCTCCAGAGATAAGTCGTTTTCACAGAACGTTCTGGTTATGACAAGGTCAAAACTTTAAAAAAAGTTAAATATACGTAGCTATACGGCTGAATTGTTCATAATGTCTTAAACATGCATTTAGAAAATAGTGATTTTTTTTTTTTTCAGTTAATTCTCTCTTAACATGAATATCTCCTTTTTTTGCTTTTACTTTCATGTGTTTTAAAACCTGTATGATTATCTGTTGTTACTAGAATGCAAAATTCGTTGTCTAGCAGGATTTCCAAGATGCTGTTTTGCACACAATGAATGCGAATGTGAAGGAAGACCGATTCTTTTTCCTTAGTATGGAAGTCTTATAATGAAATATAGTGAATATATATATTGTTCATTTGGGCTGCATTTCTGGTGCATTTATGCCCTTTTTTGTTCTTTTGAGCTTGACAGTTGTTGCCAATCCACTTTCATTTTATGGAATAGCGCAGAGTGGACATTTTTCAAAACATCTCCTTTCGTGTTCCACAGAAGTAAGCAAGCCATACAGATTTGGAACAGCATGAGCGTGAGTAGTAACTGTCCCTGTCCCTTTAAAATTTTTATTAGGACAGTTCTAGCATACAAGTAGCAAAAGTTACGTATGCTGGAAACGAGACGGTACACACCAATCTCATTTAAACCCTCTAAATGCAACCATGTGCCCTATATCAGAAACAAATGCTGAATGGCACGCTGAAACAATAAAATCCTGCGGATGGCCTGCTGCTGGCTCACCATTATTGAATCCCCCTCATCCATTCTTCCGTCTTTCTTTTCTTCTCACTTTCTCTCTCCGATTCTTCCACTGTATCCCCCACTTTCAAGCCTTGCCAGGACGAAAGGATTGGCAGCGAGATGATGGGAGGTCAGAGGAGGGAAACGGAGCAGGGCAAGACCGAGTGCGTTTCAAAAACACACCTTGTGGGAATATCAACATGCCCTGGAGCGCGAAGAACCGACCCAATGCTGGAGAGCCATCACAGCCCGTTGCATGGTGTCCAAGTCTCCCACAGCTGTTCTGGAGCACAAAGGAGATGACACACGAATGGATGATCTTCCCTGGCTCGCAGGAACAGCAGCATGCACACTGTTTCCAGTAAAGGTCACGAGACAGTAAATCAAAGGATCCGAGATGGAAATGCAACAAACCCTCTTGTCTGAGGTAATTCTCAGATGTCAAGAAAAGATGTAATTAGATCCTTGAGGAACGCCATACGTCAAAGACTTTTCCTATTAGTCCTCAAAAAATGTGTTTGTTTCTTATTTATTTAATTCATAAAGTCACAAAGATTTTTCACTTTTTCAGACACCACTATTTACAGGATTATCTTGGATAGGTCACCATATTTATAACATGTAAAATGTGCTACTTCCACTTTCCCATGACTACTGCTATATGCTGATCTGAATCAAACACATCTGGGACAAATAGAGAGCATAACTCCTCTGCCTCACACAGCAACCTCTGGACCCTTTGCCAATGTCTTAAATGGTACTTGAAAGGTCCTCTTTTTCCATTGCATCCCAAACTAATAGATCATATCACAGTAAGTTTCAGTATTTTAAGAGGATTGATGGGAATTATTAAAATAATTCATTTAATTGCTTAATTTCAGTTATATGCCATTGTTTGCATAGGGTCATATGTTGTTGTGTACTTGTATAGTGGCCCAAAGAAAAATTGAACACTTACACCACACTTAAAAATTACTGAATGTTATGATACAAAATGTCAAACCAAGTAGAATTTATGTAAACAGTTATAAGTGGACCTTTCTCGTGAGAGAAATGCATTTCCATATCCAGGCACTGACATCGATTTAGTATTTACAAAGCCACTCTTTACAGGGCAACATATTAAAAACGAACAACTCATATCAGCCCAAACAGTGTCATTTATTTTAAATAAGCACAAACACAAACACGCTTATCAAGGAAAATATTTTAAATAAGGTTTACATGATACAATTCTTCATACGCACATATATTTGGTAGCATACTAGTCGCCCAACATTAGTGGACCAAGTGTTGAACTACACCTGCAGTTACTGTGCTAAAACATCTGTGTGAACACGGCTTAAGTGTCCAAAAACATTTGGAACCACTGTTTGTTTATACAAGAAGCGAAAGTCAGCATTCTGATTCTGATTGGTTGTGAAACTTCCTTAAATGAAGACTTGTATGACTGTTAAGTAGTTCCATGTTTGTTGATCGCTGCGCCATATTCAGCCATAGCTCTATAGTTGAGGAAGTTCTCCAAGAGCGTTTGTTTAAGAATAAAACCTGAAAATGTCTTCAGGTGAACATAAGAACATTTGCTAACTCATACAAAGGCGTATGCTTATTTTCGCCGTTGAGTGACAGGATACACTTACCTCACTCAGGTCTGCACAAAGCGGCATTAATGTATGAAAATGCGCACTTTTCATTTGTATATTGACACTGCAGACTGGACAGTTCTATAAAATCAAACCGAGCATGTTCCAAACTAATTACAGAGTTTTCCAACAAATGACATTTCTTGAATGCATAATTGTCCTCCTGACATGTTTTTCTCAAAGTCTCTGCTTTAATTAATATGGCTTCTGTTGGAAAACCAAACAAAGCATGACACAGCACTCCATCACTTGAACATGGCCCACTGGTGACGTCATTACTAGTCCGCTTGACATGAATACTCCCCCACGTCAAAGCTGCCGTTCCAATCGAGCAGTCAAGTGTGTTTTGAGTTCTTTATTGTGTAATAAACCAGGCCCAGGACCAGACCCACCCTTTTAACCCATTTTGAAAGCGAATGAGGTTACAACAGCCCAGTCTTTCACTGCAATAAATGCTCATACACTCCACAGTGGAGGTCTGGGTGGAGGTCTAGTCATATTTCGGTATGCTCGCTTGAAGAATCACAATAAAGCTTTTTCATTTATTTATTTCCCTTCCGAACAGACGGAGCCTTTTCTGCATTTTACACATTTTTACACATGTAGAAAACTATTACAAACCACCCGACAGAGTCAAATTGCCCAAATCTTGAAATTGCAGGAAGTGCCATTTAGCTCACTGTTTTCCCTCTCTCGCTCGACTCTAATTTGCTTGTGATTTTGTGTGTCCCGAGTCGATCTGAAAGAGAGAATGTTCTGGAACAGAGGATGGGCTGTGGAGACCAGAGTGGTTTCTGTCATGAGGAGATGGAATGCTCAAGCAGACCCACATGAATGAGTCACTATGGAAACAGACGAAACGTTCCAGAGTAACTTGTGTACACATTGCGCCATGTGTGCCCAGCGAGCTGAGAAGAAAAGTACAATTCTTACGAGAGACTGTGTTTTCAATGGGCACGCTCTTTACACAAATATAGGCACCCTTTGGATGTTTCTCTTGGAAGGGGAGAGTTCTGGAGTGTATAGAAATGATGCCATGTAATGAGATGTTTGGATTCATGGTGGTTTGATCTTTGTTTCTTTTTTTTTTTTAGCTAAAAACACAGCCTATAGATGTGTTTATTGAAATAAATTTTTTGCCCCATTAAGTTTAATGGTTCATAACACGAGTGGATGGACCCTTTGTATAAGCGGCGCTAATTCCTTTGGCATGTATGCCGATAAACTCTCCCTCACAGCACGATGTCATGGAGCGCTGCATTGTCTGAACAGATCTCTTTATTTTTTGGCCCATAACAAGAGCCCTCCAGGAGCGAATGCTTTTTGGGCCACCAAGAAACATTGATTAGCGTCTGATTATATAAACCGGCCATGGAGCGATTCCTCAGCTGTGCTTAAAAGTAAGAAGAGTTCTCAAGAGTTCATATCCATCGAGTATTACTGTTCGGTTAATAGAACCATATGAGTGTGCTGTTGCTGCATAATTGCAAGTAGACGTATTTGTGTGGGCGATGACAGCGCAGAGAACAGACGCGCTGACCTTTGGTACAGAGTGCCGGCGACGGTCCAAGAATACGACAAGAGGCGGGTGTCAATGGCACATATTCTGCAGAACCTCTCCGAGCTAAATCTGAAAGCCGGGTGTTATGTCTGGGGCAGATTTGAATCTCATGACTCTTGGGCCAATCCTATTTCTAATTGAAAAAAGGTACCTGGGTTATGAAGTTCCACAGGGCTTCTTTCACCACCTTCCCGAGATGTAACACTCGCTCTCGCGCACACATCAATGCAACCACATAAATGGCTTAGAAATTGTGCTTCCTGCATGTCTCTGAAGAGCCGAGCCATTAAATTTATTTTCGTATTAAATTCATATTCAACTACATACTTCATATTGTGAGCAGAAACCAAAATGTGGAGACGGCAACTCACAACCACAACCCTTAAGTAACCTTATAAACACATTGGCTCATGAATGTCAATTAGGTGATGTAACGCAGAGGATTTCAAGCTGTGGATCTTGAGTAGAAACAAGTGGGACGAAAGTGTGAGAACGCTGCCAGAAATGTGAAGTTCTCAATGTCAATGAACAAGTTCGTTGGTGGGCATAACATAGATCCCAACAGTACTTCAGTTGCTTTCAGTAGGCCAAGAGTTCAAACTGACATGAAGACTGCAAATGTTTTCATTAAAATCTTGGGTAAAACTTTATTTTCATAGTCCACTTTAGATATTTCATTAACAGTAACATTGCAGCTACATGTCAACTAACAGTCATTAGAGTATTACTAAAGTGTCTGCTTAATATCTTTATTATGATAGGCACACAACATACAAGATGCTGACTATCAAAAACCTTGCATATATGAACTTGTTCTACTCAGCCTAAACCTAACAGTCTACTCTGAGAGTTAGCAGATAAAGTTGCAAATTAATGAGAATTTGTTACAAAGTTACTTATAGTTAGTAAAATGTCTAAAGTGGACTATCAAAATAAAGGTCCTGAACATGATAAATGATAGGATATTATTCAGGCCTAAATAATACAGTGGGATGTGTAGCCTGATTCTCTAAAAAATGATTCATATAAACTGATTCTTTAAACAGATTATTAGAAAAAAATCCAGTCTAAATCAGCCTGATTAATCATTCATTGAATGAATTTGCCAAAGCTGTCGGAGTGGCAGAATTAACATATGTCTCGTTTACTGAACAGCAAGTTAAACATTAATGCATCGTTAGGGCCCACTTTATATTAAGTGGTCTTAACTATGACATACAATGTGCTTATTGTGTTCATATTGTAATTCAGAACACATCTACTGTTATTAAGGAGTGATACGAGTACGGTTAGGGGTATGGGTAGGTTTAAGGGTGGATGCAAGGGATGCAATTACATTACATTAATACAAGGTATTAAATTAAACGTAAGTAGGCTACTTAATATAAAGTGGGGTCCATCATTACTTCAAATACAGCTATAAGGCTACACTCTTTAAATTATGATTATTGGTCAAAAACTTCATCTAAATGCAGAATCAAAGTTGTCCTAATGAATATTTCCATTCAAAGACGAAGTGTACAAATAGTCATTGGTGTTACGTGCAGAAAGGAAGGAAGTTGGAAAAACCAAAACTTCCATATTGTGGGTGGAACTCGACACATGTTAGGCCTGGCATGGTGAATACTCCAGGCCCTTTCACACACTGGTGGTTGAACCCCGAATGTGCAAGTCTGAGACTTCTTATTTTGACCCTGGTGATAATGAAGTGTTGACAGCTTGTATTGTTTTTATAACACTTTTTACCTAATACCGTGATTCTGGAAATGTTTTCTTGGGCTTCATTAGTCTTCCCACACCTTAGACAGAAACAGCTATACAAACTGCAGTTAAGGAAGGCATGTGTCAACGGCGAAGTGTGCTGGTTCTGTGTTTACTGAACACGTGTACAGTTATACTTGCTCCTAATCACATTAATACTTACTGCCTGATAGCTTTCAGAAAAAATTTCAAATGATGTTTTTTCAGCTGTATTGTAATGCTACCAGATATTTGGACCCAGATCTTTTATACATTCCTTTGTACGGAATATTTTTCATACAAATGAACGTTTTTTTCTAATGCTACAGACAAATAAATAAGAAACCCTCCAGACTTTATTCTGTGTTGCTGGGCGCCCTAAAATCCATTTCAGAAGGTTCACTGCAACCTAACTCCTAAATCTCATCTGTGATTCGTATCACAGTCAGTTTTATCTAACAGCGACCCTGAATGAAGAGTTAAATAAAAAGTTTTTTGGGGGGTTCGTTTTGTTTTGGGTGCATGTAAAGCTATGAAAAAAGCAGAAGCTGAGAGACAGAAAGAGACTTTCATATCTGTTAAACAAGACACTAATTAGAACAAGCTCAATTTGTAATTTATACTGTATGTGACAATTTCGTCTCTTTCTTCTTCATACTCAAGAAAAAAAATAAACACTTGTCATGATTTATATCATAAATAAACACTTTATATCCTTTTTAGGGCTCTCGTCACATACCTCATGAATCACATGCTCTTTGTGATTGCTCAGCCTAACATTTTAGTTATTAGTCACCAGAGGCTCTATAACTCAAAGCAAGAGTAAATTTATGTACTCCCCAGCTTCACGTTCTCTCTGAATCGTTTTCAGGTGATCAACTATCTATTTGGCAACTGTACCTTTTTTTCTTTCGTGGTGATAAGCCGAAGTGTTCTGCCCGAAGTCTAACGGAAGCATATTTAGTCTAACAGAAGCACGTTTTATTCTTTCTTCATTGCTTTTCTGTGTCCAGAAACCTGCTCGGGACAGTTCCATCCAAGTCGTATTTTTGGATGAGTCTAGATTTGATTTTATTGTTTGTTTATTTATTTGTTTTTCTGCTTTTTGTCTTTAGTCGTTAATCACTAATCAGTAAAATCTGCCATGTTGAAATAGCACTTTCTTTACTAAAAACGTAAATTAAGTAAAGTTGTATCTTTAAAAAAAAGACCTGTAAGGTTATTGGATTTAAAAGACATTTTTAATTCCCCCTGGTCATGTTCATCTGTCAACGTACTCAAGCTGGAGTCAGTGTGTGTGTGTATTTTCTCTCTGTTAAGCTGTTTAGGCCCTGAATTTGACCATGAACAGAACACATGTAGCCTCCTGTGGTAATCATTTAGTTAAGCAATACATGCCAAATTCTTTTTTACACCAAGAAAGAGCAGGACATAGATCCATCAGCCGAAAGAGAACCATCTCACAGGTGTAATATTCCCTGTTGATGTATAAATATTAGTGTTTTAGGGCAAAGGTGGTGATGTAAGCAGCCGACAAACATTGATTTGACTGTACCACCTGGAAGCTGTTCAAGAAGACAAGCTCCAACCTGGATGAACAGGTTCCCACCATCACTAATAACAAAATATTCTGTGTATGCTCAGTAATATCCACAAACCAGATTGCTATTTTCTCAACAACAAACCCAAATCATTCCAGAGGCATCCTCGGTGAAAAGTAAAGGGTGTTAAAAAGGATCTGTAGTGAAAACAAAACTGAACGACAAAAAGGTGAAACGAGCCATCCAAGAAGCTAAAAAACAAACACGAAAACAAGGTTGTGCAAAAGTTTATTCAGGGTTCATGAGCAAAAACTTCATGAGCAAAAACTGCTATCATGGAGTCTGATAGGAGACGTAAATGACGAGGAAATCAAGAAGTTCTGTACAGCTTCGAGAAAAGTGTCCAGATCCTAAAAAGTATTTTCGGTAACACTTTATTTAAGGTGTCACACTTTATGTTAGGTTTTGGGGGCTTAGGGGGCTAGAAGCAAATCAGTCAATCATTCTGTCAGTCATTATATTAAATTTTTTTATAGTTTAGAATAAATCTAAATCTAAATAGTTCACGTGTTGCAAATTAAAAAGAAAAATTACTGAAATGTATATAAATGCATAACAAATATATTTGGCTAATACTTATATATCCTAAGGTTACTGAAAATAATTTTGCCTTCATTTTTTTGCTTTTTTCCAAAATTCCACAGACAAGGCATAGTCCCACACTGAAATGCAGGACTTTTTTAACTTAAATGCACACTTATTGAATTTAAAGCATGTCAGTATTGTTATTTTTTAAGACATGTTTATAATGTCCTAACTGCACTATAGCTTAGACTCTAAGCCCTATGTGTGAAACCAGGCCTTTGAGTCTTACATTATATTAGAAGTATATAAGCAAAAGAGAGTCTTCGCCATTGATATCCTGTCAGTACCACTGGCTATCTCATCCACGAGGCTATGCTGTCCTCCCAATTTGAGCACCCTTTCCAGCCGCCATACAAGATGACACTGCGATCACCACCCTGCCTTCTGTGAGTTCATCTGGAGCAGAACAACTACAAGACAGGAAATCAAAAAGGGCATCGACAAGGCTTTCTAAGGAAACCAAACTCATTCGGTCCCCCTTTTTTACTTATACTGAGTACTGTATATACAATGTATATTGAGTACATTGTCTGCTGCTTCAAATCTTTCATAATCAAGAGCAAATGCTCAAACAAAAATAAATATCTAAAATGATTAAGGTTTAATTTCATTTTGTATACCTTCTAGACCAGGTGTGATTAAGACAAGCCCACCAGCTCAGGGAGGGGATGTAAGTGCATGAAAAGATGTAAAATGATGAATTACTCGCAGCACCACTTCAGTTCAAAGTGCAGTTTTATTTACAGTGCAGAAGGATTGTCCACAGTAAAAGATGTATACAGGTGCACACAAAAACAACGAAGAACAAACCCAAAGTACTAAAGAGACAAGTAAAAGGGGAAAATAAACCAGAAAATACTCGGTATCTAACAGGTGTTTTAAATAGCTTGAGGCACCGCAGTAGCACTCTTACATTGACTTGGTAAACAAACCCGGTCCCGAAGTTTGGCCTCTGCTTATGTAGGCCAAACTCCAGTTTTTTTGGTAGTATCATTTGCAGGTACATTTAACGGGAACACAAATACCACCTCTATTTGGCACTCAGTATCCACCATTGAGTTCAATCACACATTTATTATATTATTTCCACAGGTAAATACGCATGTAAACTCCTAATCACACGTTGACAAGGGTTTCGCCAGCTTTCGTTTGCGCGGCACAGCGCGGGGAGGCCGTGACGTCATAATTGGCCGCCACTCGTGCGCTCGGTGGTTTGGCCAGCGCCGGGTTTCCCGCCGGAAGACTGACCACGCCCACACAGGCAAACATCACAGGGACAGAACAGGGCAAGTGCTATGCAAAATGTATGTAATGGCTAATATGAACAACGGGGAAGTGCCCGAAATGCCCATGTGCTATCAGTATCGCGTGTGCACCCGCTTACCCTGATAGAGGCGATATAAGGGAGGATGCGACGAGTGGATGAGGTAAACAGGTGCGCGCGCGCGCGCGAGAGTGTGTTTCAGTGCTGCTTCCCCAGCGGTGGCAGCTAATGTGACTTTATCACACCAGGTTTTCATTTTTATTTAATTTTTTTTTTTTTTTTTACATACAGCTTTGTATATTTGTGTATGGTATAAATATATTTGAAACCAGTTTAATGGGCTTCACACCTGTTGTTTATGTTAAACTAGCTTCAAGCTGGTGTCTTGGACACACAAGGGAGAAAGATGTTAGTTTATTCATCGATGGGAGAGTTCATGAGAGAGCCTGTTGTAAAGTATTTTGCTGATATTCTATCCTCCCTATCACTGAGACGGGGTAAAGGGAGCCTATTTAATTTTTGAAACAGACCAACCTGCACAGTTTTCCCATTAGAAATACAGTCTGGGATTGGATGCCCCTGAGAGCTTATTCTGGCATTATCCCCAGATCACCTTTCATACAGTATGAATTCATTTCCTGAATTGTCTGGAAAGCTTTCATTCACTTGTATAGGTTTTAGCCTAAAGGTTTGGCTGCATAGAACCTCATTTACCTTAAAGTGTAAAACATTAAGAAATCCATTATGAGCATAGTATACCAAAGGCAGGTGTTTCATTCTGAAACCTTTGGCATGTATACTTACAAATGTCACAGAAAGCACAGTGCATAGGTACAGAACGTGTGCATTGAAAAAGAATATGATAAAGAAATGTGTTCCAGTGAGGCTTTTCAGTTAATAAATGGCAACAATTACTCTGTTTATGAGGGAGCCAGTGACACACTCATTCAACCGATTTGTTTAAAAACACTGATTTATTAAAAAAACAAAACAAGTAAATATTAGTGAGTCACTGAATCATTCAATCAACTGACTCTTTGTCTTCAAAATGTTGACTCTTTCACTAATGCAACATATGAATGCATCACTGAATCTTTCACTCAAAGCTGCTACAACCAGTTCTGCTATTGCTGTTTATGCTATAAAAAAGTGGAAATAATGTATAAAACATTAAGTTAGACACTGTTGTCATGTTGATCTTTATATAAAATATGACTTTTTTGACATATGACATTCTCGCAAAGTGGAGATACCACATTTAAAGTGCCATCACATTCACCATTGTTCAGTGAATTTTCAATGGCTAAATTGAGTAATTTCAATCTCCTGTGAGGGTTTTTTGGGGGGTTTTTTTACAACAGTTTCAAGTCACAAAAAGCTTTGGTTTGACTTCTGTGTGGGCTGTGTGATACTCCAGCATCTTTGTGACTGTCGGATGCTCATCTAGTTCTCAAAAAAAGGTAAACAACAAGTGCCTTTCACTTTTTAACAAATCATTTTCTTTTTGATGTATTGAAACTTAATGCTGTTCTTTCCAATTTCCAGTGGCATGAACTGTATGTATTGCTAGAAAACATGCACGAAGCAATCCACCCATTTCCAGGACAGTAGGATGCATCTTTCCTCTGTGAATGAATGCTTGAGGGATTTTGGCTGCTACCGGCAGCTGGACTAACAACCCATGACACACAGGAAAGGAAGGGTGGAGCTCACAGAAGCCTTTCCTGAACTTAGGAAGTAAGCTAGCTTCCTTTTCCTGGCATTTCTTTGATATGAATAATTGTCTTTCTGTGCCCGATTTGACCTTTGTATCTTTGAAGCACCTTAATACTGCGGATCGTGTGTTATTACAGTGTTTTACAAAATTGAGAGGTCCTTTATGGGCCGTGTTACCTGGAAAAAGCCTGTTTGTGGACAGATAAGGTCTCAATTTCGCTTGTGCCATGACCTTGTATACTTAGCAAATATCAACCCGTGGTAATTGATGGGTAATTGTTGTTGGACTAAAAGACAGACATTTAACGGTCACTGGTCTGCAATAATTGCCTTCTATTATCCTAATTTGGATGAGTGAGGGCAAACAAAGCTGTCAAACAGCACCGGTGAACAATGGTTATCAATGTCTTTGGCAGTTGAGTCGTCTGGGAGCCCGTCCACATGGTCGCTGTTAAGATTTTTTAAGGAAAACAGAAAGACTTCCGAAGCTCACGTTGTCCTTTTTACAGAAATGAAACATGCTGCTTTGAGTTCATGTGCTATTCCCAGATGTTAAACTCTGAAACGTGGTTTTTAAGCATATTATACTGGGTCTCCCTATGTAAGCAATCATGGAAAAGATGTTTCCTTCTTTTTTCCCCTTTGTTTATTTCCTGTTATGTTGATGAAATAGCAACAAATGCTTCTTAACCCAACCAGACCTGGTTCTTGATTACTGAACCACATGGATTATGTGTTTTTTGGGTTTTTTTTGTTGTTTTGTTTTGGGTTTTTTTGTAAATTCGAATCTGAAAGCGAGGTTGATCTAGGTTAGAATGACCTCACTGTTAGAAGACAGTGTGTCTGTGAAAATTTACCACACTTGTTTCCATTTGGAAATTTTGAGTGTGACTTCTGCTGCTATGCTCAGTAAATATTAACTACACCGGTAAGAACAAGATGGACATGGCGAAATAAAGAGAGGGAATGTTTTGCCCCTGCCGTTTACTTGGCAGTGGAAAGAGAGGGCAAGAAGCCGAGACTCTTTCGGGGTCTAATTATGACTTGCAGATGAAGAGAAACCACAGGAAAGCCGTATAGATGCATTCTCTCATTCCAGGGTCGCTGGAACATCTCTTGCCAATATAGGGATTCCATCCCTGAAAAAAAAAAAAAAAACCTGTGAATTAACCTTTCTGAGGCCATTTTCCTCCATTTTGTTGACTATTACGCTTGCATATTTCAATTTCAAGCTGAGAGAAGGAAAAAGGAAATATATTGGCAGGGGTGACCATCTTTCTCCACTATATATGAGGTTGAAGCTTAGTATTCGTTTCCTTTTAGTATTTTATGTCTGTGTGTAGTGTAGTTGCACATGTTACCGAGGCCTGAGGGAGCCTTTGTAGCGATGCTGGGCAGAGTGTGTGAAGTTACATAACCGTGTTGGAAACAAGGTTTTGATCAATGTACTCCAACTGCTTTTCAAGTGCAGACAGCACTACCAGTCACCGTATTGCTGCAGTAACGATGGAAATCACAAATGGTCAGATGTAATATCAGTCCAACATGCAAACGTCAATTTCGACACGTAAACAATAGTAGAAGACCGTTTTAGGTCTACGACTAAGTATGTATCCCAAGAAAGATGATATTTACGATGGTAAATAGGGAAACGATTAACTCGTATCCTGTTTTGAAATACAAGCCAGAGATTGTGTTGACTGACTGATGAAGTGTTTTGGATCATCTACTAACCAAAATGGCTTTCTTAATTTTTTTATGTAGTGAAACAGAGAAGCTTTCTGTTGTAGGCCTTTAGTAGTCAGATTTGATTGACATTTATATTTAAATGTTTGCATGTAGCAGACCCCTTTTTCCAATGTTTAATCCACTTACGACAGATGCTAATTATGTATTTTGACCAAACGTTGTTCATATCAGACTGCAGTTGTACGTATCAAAACGCAAGGTTTTCTGGAATTGTAAAGCTTACAGTGTGTAAGTTATTCCATCTGTGAATCTGGTGTCGTTCTTCTGTTCTTTTTATATTGACTTGACATATGGGTTCAGTTGATGTCATATAATTTATAGACAGAGATGATTTGATGGAACACATACATGCAGGGTCCAAAATAAACTAACATGGTGGGAAATCAAAAAAAAAAGTACTGGCCTTGCATTTATTATTACCAGCACTGAATCTGTATTGTGCATTACGTTTATTTTATATTAATAATAATATTTGTAACCGTAAGTTCTGAAAAATGAAAAGGTTCGGCCTACCTGATGAACTTTGTTTATTCATTCATTTATTTTAATCTTTTTAATTTGATTCAGTCATTGTCACAATCAGTCTAGGAGACACGGAGGTACAGGTTAGTGCAGCACAGAGTTTATTTAAACAGTGACGCCGGAGCAGGATCGAGTCTGGATGAGTGGCAGATGAGTACGCAACAACTCACAGGAACTTCAAGGAACAGCGGAGATCACAGGCCAGCTGAAAGACAGGTAAGTTCTTTGGTCTGGTATAGATTCAGGTGGAGAACTGTAGATGTGACATGACAGAAGAGACAGCTTTTAACTGTGGGCTTGATTGGCTGCAGCAGGTGTGATGAAGCAAAACCCATGTGATGCTGACCTTGAGAATTGAGGTGCTGATGACTGTCTCTGAAAGTCATGCTACATTTTTTTTGTTGTTGTTGTTGCATTAATTCATTGGGCAGCCTGACTTCCCAAAATAATTTTCTTTTCTTGCATATGGTGGGCGTTAATTTTGACCCAACATGCCTCTGGGGCTTTTGTTCATTTAGCTGAATGCACTGAAAAATGTCTTTATGCTAGACGGGGTAAACTACTATGATTTTTATTACACACTTTTAATATAAGATTAATAAAAACAGATAAAGCAGTAGTCTTTCTTTCAGTTCATGTATATTTATGTTTACGTTATTAGAAAGGAAGTGTGCAGGAAGGCCATTTGTGCTGAGAGTAAATATTAACCACTCCTCCTGGGCCAGGAGCTTATTGTCGCCTCTCACTCTCTGACCTCAGTTCAGATAATGATGCCAGTTTAGGGATGCATTTCCTCAACAGGATACAGTCTACATCCTATTATTTACATCTGTTATTTCAACCTACTTTATGGCCCTTTGTCACACTTAACATTTGGCTGACACAGATATGCCTTTCCAAAATAGTTTTACAGTCTACAGGTATGTAAACACCAGTTGTTATTTCAGAATAACAATACGATTTATAAGGCTTTAGGTTCCAGATTGAAATTTAGATGGTGAATTATTGTTGGGCTATTTTTTTTTTTTTAGCATGGTGAGGACTTGACACTGCATGGTTTCAGCTGCCACTTTCTGGTACTAGTTCAGCTTGAGAAAGATCTCCTTATCGCATGGCTCCCTATTCTTAAATGTCAAGAAAAGGAGGAGCCGATTTGGACTACTGATAGAACTAAGACACACTCTCTCTTTCACTTTCTCGCTTACTCCCTCTCTCTTTCTCCTTCCTTACAGTAACCTAATGTGTGGCACCATTATATTTGCTTATCTTGGCTCTAAGCAGAGGAGTTTCTTCCTTGCACTCAACACAACACAAAGTGGGTGTGGATGGGGAAAAGGGGGAGCCATACCCTGGCCTCTGACTTCTATCAGGCCACCTCAGCGGCTAGGGTTACCTCTTTTCATTCTGGCCCGGATTTTTTCCTTCCCTTTTTCCACATGGTACCATGGAGACTCCAGCTTCCCTCTGTGAGGTGGCCTGCCCTGTCTCACTTGTCCTTGAGAAAACCACATACTTTTTGCATGCCTTCCACCAACAAAAGCCCCTCAGCCCATTCTACCCTATTTAACTTGTTTTATTCATTTCAGTCTCATTCTGTCCCTTTATTTCACTCTCTCATGCAAACACACAGATAATGCAGTGTGTTTTGAGCTTTGGCTTTGTGAAGACGACTTTTACAAGTGTGCAAACATGTCAGAGGTAATTCACGTTGATTTTATCCTTTTATACAAATATTTCTAGTGCAATTTCAAGCCGGAATTCAAATAGTGAATTATTTCATGTCAGGTATTTGCTGAGATATCCATAATTTCATCCCGTACATGGCGACCTGGACACGGTTTTATAAATACACTGTTATTTAGTTGTTAGCGAAGACTTGAAAGCTTAAACACATGAGTCTCTGACTAACAGTTGATGTATAAAATGTCATATAAAAGCAAATTATTGTGAAAATGAGGGGATAACGGGATGGATTGCACAAAGCCTCTGTTCGCAGATGTAAACAATTTGGGGAAAAAAACAATGAAAAAGAATTTCTCAGGCATGCCTGCGCATTCAGATGTTGAAAGCAGGATCTGTGAAAGGGATCATCCAATTAATTAGTGTGAGGTATTAGATGTCAAACATGTGGAAACACACTGTACACATCTCCCTCGAGTCGCATATGAACGCAATTACCGCTGCGTCTGTGTAAACAGTATTGCTCTTATGAATGAAAATATCTTCAGTGTGACGTGAAAATCAAAAATGGACACACTCGCTGGAACACATACATGGAGAGACTCTTCCAGATGTTCACTCCAGAGAGAATGGGTGGATTTTACTCAAACATGAATGCTGCAGCTTGTAAGACACGCCGCTCCTTTCATTAGCTGCAGAATCTCTGCACTTTGCTAATTAGAGGTAATCTTATTTTTGTTAGTCTTAATTTGTTATGGAAAATAATATAGTTCATTTGCTTGAGTCGGTAGTATAGGTAGAAAAAAATATATAAAAAAAAAAAGTTCTTTAAAAAACAAAACAAAAAAATAAAATTCACATTATGAATGTTTGTGTAATTTTGATTAAATAAATGTATTCTTGGTCATCATAAGAGACATGTAAATGTATGAACAGTAGTGTATTTAACAATATATGTGTAATTTTAGTAATATTGTAAGTTCATCTGAATCTTGCAACACATGGTCTGATATTCATTCAGTTGTATTTTGTGCTACAACTAGTAGTAAAGAGGAAAAGATTATCAGTTCACTCATGAATTAGAATTTTTAAATAAAACCGAGAGATGAAGCTGATATGTTTAAATGACATAAGTAACGTAAGATCCAACATTTTTATTTAATGTTTTAAATTTTTTGCTTGTCATAATTCTTTACATACAATGCACTGCGACCCCTGAGAGTGTGTCACTTATGAGCAACATCTGTTACTGTCAAATTTAGATTCTGAAATTTAGCCAAGCTGTAACTGAAATTAGAGCTGGTTGGAAATGTCATTAATGTCCTCTCTTTTCATTTAAACCTCATTAGAATATGGGAAGAAAAATCTATTTGACCGCAGACCATATAACAAAATATTGGGTTGTTTTCAAAAGCAGCTCCCTTCACTGTAATTAAAATCAAACCATGCAGTCACCAAGGCACTAGTGGATTTTTTTATTTATTTTTTTTTTACCATTCTCTGGGGCCAGCTTTATACTTAACGTGTTTAGCTTTATTTCACAATTCATTACACGTTGTGTGAGCTGTAAAACAAGTAAGACAGTGGAAAAGTTATATTCTTTCAGTCTTTGTTTTATTAGCACAAGGTAATGCAGGTATTTCATGTAAATCTTAATGTATACATCAAGACATACACTGAGTATTAGACCTCATGCCATCAATTTAGCTATACCATGGTCTCCCTGTCTGAAAATGCACTTAAAGTGTACCATAAAGGCATAGTATAAACTTCCATGATTTAAAGCTCAATACATCAAATTGTCAGTGAATGTGTCCACCAGAGAGAACATATTGCTGATATATCGTCCATTTATTACTTAGTGGCCTGTGAGTATAGTTTGGCTATTGTTGAACATTCATTATAAACATTATTTTGATTTCGGAGAGGACGGTTGCCTCAGGATTAAGCATGTGGATTTAATAAACATTTGATGTAATGAATAACATTACAATGTCTGCTCTGTACGAAAGAACTGAACGTAATGTAATGACATGATGCATTGACCATGAAGTGGCAGTGGGCTCGTACAAACAGCAAAAACGTATTAAGCGTAGAGTTTTCTTCTCATTTAATCTCCCTTTCTGGTGATATATTACCATTTCCCAATTACACACTTGGAAAATATGCCAAATTCATTTGCTGGAAAGTGCCTTCCTTGTTTTCATGTTTTCTTTTTTCCACTTTTGATTTGTATTTCTGTATATGGAAAGCAGCGTAATAATTATGAGAAACGTACTATTCATTTGTGGGGAAAAAAATGGATTTGGTAGCTTACTTAGGCAGCATAAGCTTGAACATTAACCGTAGGATGACACCAGGTCGCTGCTTTTGGATTGATGACTGTAATTGGTGGACTCCCATTGATGCTTTTATTCACGATCAGGCATGTGTCTGGCCGGCTGTGCTTAAATACCTTCCCCACCTGAATTCATTCACTCAGCCTATGCTGTGCCTGACTCAAATCGGCCCATGAGAAAACGACAGCTGTTATTTTAGGAGAGACTTGAGAGTTATGTGTCTGCTTCCTTCTCAACTGGAAGCTATGAAATTCAGTAAGGTCGGAAATCAGAACGCAGAAGAGCTTCCTCTAGTTTTGGGGTTTTTAGAGGTAATCGCATTTGTCTAAATGATCCACTGGGCAACTGCAGAGGATGGGATTGTAAATAACCTACTATAATTTGCCAAGTAATGATTGTGAAGGAACTTCAGCCAACAAAAGTCATTTTGTAGATTTAAACAGGGCTGGGTTTTTGGATAATTAACTATAAGCTCTAAATGTCTGTTTATTATTATTTAGTCAGGGTTACATGTAGAAGGAAGACATTTATTGGATGCAAACAAATAAACATTATTCATTCTGAAAAATAGTACATTCCTATTAAGCTGTTATTAAATATGTGCAAGGGTGCCAAAATATATCTTTGATTAATTTGATTGTTCATGTTTTTTCACTTTATTATGAATTATTCCTCTATTATTACTATTTTTTTTTTATAGAATTAGAATAATGACTTTATACCATTATACAGATGATATTTGAAAGCATGTTGGTAAACCAAACCATTGGTGACCATTGACTTCGGTTTTACAGACAAGATGCTCAAAAACAGTATCTTTTATGTACAGTAGTACATGTTTGGAATGACATCAGGTTGAGTGACTGATGATTTAATATTCATTTTTGGGTGAACTATCCATAAAGAATCTTTCAGGTCCTATTGAATAGTGTCTTGGAACAGATTGTTGCTATTGTAACATCATTTCCAGTGCCTTGAATATCTGAGTATGAAGTATTAATGTTTCAAGTCTCCCAAAATCCAAATGGGTCTGTGAGGACCATTTGTAAATCACACGTGTGCAAAACATTTGTTACAGTCAGATAACAATGCCCCAGTTGCATTTTAAGAGCTTCTTTATATACAGACCTAATTTAAACATTGAGGCTTAATTTATGCCAATATATTGCTTCATGAGAGGCATGATGGTTGACGGTCTGCAATACACCTCTGTGCTATCAGCGAAGTTACGTGCCAGTAGAACCATTTTCCCCTTTTTGTTCCTTCTGCACATCTGGACAACATCTGAATGTTGTTCAGCGTCTGCTGCAACAGAATCGCTCGAAAGACGGATGAGATGTACTGTATGTGTGCATCTCTTTACCATAAAAAAGCCGCTAACCCCTCCTTGCATCATAACCCCCACAATTCCTTGTGCTAATATTTTATCAGGTAACCAAACACAACCGAGCCAGCCAGGCCAGACAACTGTGCAGACAGCTCCCTCTTATTTTTAGCAGGGCTGAAAGATGGGCCAGCAGACGCAGATGATCGTTCAGTGAAATGTAGGACTCCCAGTGCTGCTGTGGAGAGCTCTGTGGACGCCCAGTATGTCACGAAGAAGAACAAGAAGACTGAGATGATGCAATGTGAGATGCTCTCCTGGATGTCCAAAGTTCACGCTATAAAAAATGAGGTGTTTGCTGAACTTAAAAAAATGAAGGCAACTGTTGGCAAGACTCTGTGGAGTTTCTTGACAAAAGATGAACTGGACTTAAAGTTGAATTAACTTAATGGGAGTTAATTTTAACAGAAGTTTAGTGTTATAAAGAAGTCTCTTGGAAGCATTTATCAGGTTAAAAAACTGTGGCTTATATGATGATATGCTGGTCAATTATTGCATAAACATTATCATCGATGAAAACACTTATATTACAGTGATATTTTGTCATAACTGTGATCATTTTTTTTTATAAAGTTAGAAAGAATGATCTATTTTCTAACATTGTCACTCATTTCACAAATTTCATGCATCCTTGATCGATAGTGGATAAAAATACCACAACAGACATTTGTGCGTTTTATTTATTTTTGGTAACACTTTATTTTGATGGTCCATTGAACATTATGTTGACTATAAGTAACTTTGCAAGAACATGTCAACTTTTTGTAACTTTAACCCTTAATAATCTACTAACACTATAGTTAGAGTTAGTAGATATGTATATGCAACGTTACTTTATAGTCTAGAGAATGTGTTAAAGGCACAAACAAAAAGAAAGTCAAACCTTATTTGTAACTAAAACATGCAATCATTAATTGAATTCAAACCAAGTCCTGGTGAATTTAATTAATAGGTGAATTTAAATAAGTGAAATCATAGCATAGCTGTGCTGAGATGCATTAATGTTATTTAATGTAAGTTTAAAAAGTGTTTGGGTTTTTTTTTTTTTTTTTTTTTTTGCATTATTTATTTGGTCTAAGAATCTTTTTTCGGTCACCACTGTTCGTAAATCTCAAGGTTTATTTATTTATTCAATTATTTATTTAGTCTTATTCTGTAGAACATATACATTGTGATTGCGAGCATGTGTTGTAGATTTCCAGATTTATGTGACATCATTATCTCCGATTCTCTAATCTAATTTGCCACAACATCGCAGTTAAACAAATTGCAAGTCTGAAAGTGTGTGTTGTTTGGTCCAAAATACAAAACAGTCTCCGGAAATGTTCCAGTGAAGTCTACATGATTAAGTGGGTTTAAATGTTGCGTGATGGAATCATGGTGACTTTTTCCACATTATCAAAATAGTTTTGAGCAAAAATACTGACTTAGGCCTCGCCCAACCTATGCAACCTTTAAAGTTTTTAACATTGTTGCTTCATAATTTCAATGGCAATTGATCTTTCATTGAATGTTCTGTAGATTTTACTCCAGCTAAACGAAAGGTTTTAAAGTACTTGGGAAGTACTTACGAGCAAAGCAAATATACATTATGGTGATCATTATAGGTCAATGGCACAAAACTGACCCATGGGAAAGGGGAACATAGCACAATATTTATAACGCATATTAATGCATCTAAAAGAGGGGCCCATGCTAACCAGCCTTGCCAGATATAGGACCTCAAATAAGTCTGCATACCAGTTTAAATACCTCACGTCATGCATGTACCACCATGCATGCTACAGACAACCAGGCTCCTAAACATTGGAAAAGAACAGAAAGAATGATTCAAATCAAACTAACAAGTCTGCGATATAAATCAAAGACCACTTTGGATGTTGTGTATTTTATTCAAAGGGATCATTCTCAGTTTTTATGGCAGCTTATTGAAGGGTAACCATGGGAGCAGACGTTAAACATGTATGTTTTAGACTGAGGCCTCTTTGAATCTGTCATCATCGAGTGACGGCCTTTGCTTTGATTTCCTGTACTAGTCCCATGCTTCATGGCGCATATATGCGCGATGATTTATTTAGAGGTCAGCTGCACCTATAAAAGATGAGTGACATGTGAGAGCTCTGTTAGCCGGGACCACAAACCTCTGGCTCCAAACTCAGTCGATTGTTTCTAAAAAAAAACAGACTTTAAAAAGAATAAGAGAACAGGCAATGGGTTTGATGTGCTGATGAATGTCATATAACCTCAGGAGATGGGAGAAAATGCCCTGTTTTTAAATAGCATTCAGCTGATGCTGGTTCTAAGTCACGTAAGCCTGATGAACGAACATTTATTTTCATTTTGGATTGTTTAGAGTCAAACAAATAGTAACATTCTATTGTTGTATATGAGTTGCAGATCTTTGCATTACTTTGAAGTTCTTTTAATTTTCTTCTTTTCTTGACAAATTTATGCAAGATTCGTGGAATGGGCCTGTCATTTCATCTAGTTGTGAACAGCTACAAATCAAGATAATCAAACAGGGCTCAGTTATACAACCCCTTATGAATGATTCTCAGCTTGTGCTGCTGTCTTCCACATGTGCGTTATGGGTAGGATGCACTATTTGCTTAGTTTTTAACACACCGGCGGGGGGCCTTTTCCTCAAGCCCCAAAGTATTCACATGTGCCCAGGCCTCTTGTTTAAACGAACACCTTCCTCTGCAGGACCGACGCAGAATGATTTCCTCAGATTGTGTTTAGGCCCTCTAGGGGCAGGAAACAGGAAATGGAGGTCGGCAGTATGGTGTTAAAGCATGGCTTTGACAATAACGCTTAGTGACACTTGGCAGGGCTTCGAGTGCAGCCGTTAATGCGTCTTTTCCGTGAGGTATTTGTCTTCTCACAGACAGACGGTTGATTTAGCTCGCTAAGATGATGACCGATAAGAGCCGGGCAGAGAGGACTCGTAAAGCTCTCTCCCATCACTGACTGGCCTAGACGTTTGTTCAACCTCTGCACACCCTGAAACACACACCAATCTCACATGCACTTGCACCGTTCACACAAACTCAAAAAACAATCCCAGACTCCCACGTTCTTCTCAGCTACTGACAACATTAAGCTTATTATCCTGTATTTTGCCTCAAAAAACACAGACAAATTTTTACATTTCCTCCTAAAATATTAATAATCATTTGAAAAAAGGAAGTTAGGAGTGTTTGATCTGCTGAAACGGGCAACCATAAGCAGAGAATGATTTGGATATTATACTAATTTTACATTCAATTTAGTAAAATATCTGGGTAGTTTTAGATTAACTAACTTAAATCAACTAAAGTTTCAATAGTTTTTTAATCTGTGATTTAGTCTCTTTAAGGTTAGTCACTTGATAACACCCCCAAAATAGGCGATAGTCAAGACAAAAGACCCCAAATCTGTATAATTTCATATATAACATTACATTTAAAATAAATCTGACATAAAATCTTATTAGCATGCCTATTATTAACATATTGGCTGGTTTATTAGTAGTTATAAAGCACATATTTTGCATGACCGTATTCTACATCCCTAATATCTACCCAATACCTAAACTTTTAGTTTATAAAATGTATATTTTCTATGATCATTTTACCTACACTAACCAAACATATTGTAAATCTACATTTAAAACCACCTTAAATATCAGTGTTTGAATAGGAGTGATGCTTCTGCATGCACATAAATTAAAACTAAAATCAGTATCATTGCTGCATCTTTAGGTTTAAAAACAGTGGCTTTCACTGTTGAGAGCTGAACTCATTCTTCTCACACAAAGACACGTCCTGAGAAAATAAACTAGCTTGCTAGCAATCATTAGTTAGCCATAGCTGTGTATAAGAGAGTCGTGCCAGAGTGTGTGGTGTCCATGCAGAGTAAATCTTGTAGGAATTCTCTACAGCAGAGGTCAGTGATTCGGTGTTTGGTTTGGTGTGACACTGTGGTAGAACAGTATTCTCAAACAGACACAACAGATGACTTAAATATTCAAAATATGTGCGTCCAAAGAGCATCTGAGTTCGAGAATTATTGTGTCTCCTTTCATCAATAATAATCTGTTTATTATTTCTAGAGCCGTGGTTATCATCAGGGACATTCCAAGGCATTTCTTCCCCCACGCTTGCTAATATTTGTAAATGTTGATGAAGTATATGATGATGAAGTGAACAAAGCACAACATGAATTTTATCCTGTTCCCCGAGCCTATTCCCATAATAAAAGAATGGCCGGAAGAGATGGCTGGATGAGAAGCGGCTTTTGGAGGGAGTGGGGGGGGGAAGACAAGCAGTAATGCTGAAACTCTATAATTGATGGTGTTTGATTTCCACTGTAATTAGCATTCCTTTGGATATTTGAATTTCCAACCTGGACCTATCTTATATCCGTGCTGCATTCCAAAAATGGCTGGCTGGCTTACAGCTCCTCTAAACTGCCCATGAATTGAGTTTTGGATTCTTGTGTATTTAGCGTAACAGGCGTATTTCTCTCACACTCACACCGTATGACTTTCTTTCTAGTGTGGAACACCGGAGACATTTAGCAAAATGTTCAAGCTGCGATCTTCCAGTAGAAAAAGGAAGTAAATTGGAGGCAGGATATTCGTACATTATATTCCAAGCCATCCAATGTTGTAAAATGTCTTTTTGTTATTTGCTATCTATCATGCGATAGCAGCTGTGGATCGCGTTCCTTATTTGGAAACATAACAAAAATACAGTTTAAAATACTTTTTTTTTTGCTTTTTGTTCCTCAGAAAGAAAAACGTCATGAATTTCGAAAGACGTGGTGACAGACTTTTCTTGTTTGGGTGAACTATCATATATTTCACAGCTCCCTCAAATGGTATTTTAGCTTATAAATATTAATATTTGGGTGAGAGAGAAAGGACTTTGTTTTGGTTCTATGGTGTTTAATAATATTCTATAAGAAACATATTTTCACCTTCAGTCGTCCAAGGACAAGCTTACATTTTTCTCTTTTCCTTGAGTCTTGAACTTCTGCGAGTATTTAGAGGGCTTTCTCTTTTCTCTTCCCAGGGGCGGCTAGATAAATATTTAGCATGTGCCCAGTCCAAACTTGCGTCCTATCAAAAGCTTTTTTTCGGGAATGTTCACAGGTGCTTGTCCAAGTTCACAGCTTAGGAAATGTTTTGTTTTGTGAGGTTGATCGATAGGGCAGGAAGGAGAATGGACTGTAGCCATGGGCAGGGAACCATTCAGAATTTGGCCATCGGCAATGACCGCATACAGTTCCAGGGCAAAACGATCCTTTTCTTCCTTTTGATCACGGCAATGAGAATAGATTGGTCTACATTTATGTTGAGGAAATCTGCCACAAGGAAATAAATGAACAAACTTGAATAGCAGAAAACTGAGCTCATTATCCTAGATTTTTTGCTCTCACTTGTTTGCTTTGACTATTAACAACAACTAGCAGCGAATATGCATGCATCACGGCAGAATTCTGTGAGAGTTTTTTTTCTCCAATTCCACCAGAGTGTAATTTCAACCACATCTTGAATAGTGTATTGTGCTTCTTTCATTCTGTGGTTGAAGATTTTAGACAATGTTGGGATAAACTAGCTCTATTTATGTACACTAAACACACATAAATGAAAAATTTGTGTAATTTGTTTTAAAGAAGCTATAATTAATAATTTCCGCATAATTAAAAATGAAATGTTTCGTTTCACCTCTTTTTAAATCATTTTAAACATTAAACAGTTTATCTTTTTATCATCATTATACATTTTACATTAAAGATGTCAGTGATTTTGTGTGTAAAAAAGCCCTTAATGTAGCAAACACGCGCATTCCAGTATGTCTAAAAAGTTAACATCCCAGACTCATTTTACAACACTTTCAAAGCGAAACTTTCAGTGAGTGGTGCTAGAAGTGTCTTTAGTTTCATCCAAAACAGATGAATGTGGATCTGTTAACATTTTGTGTTGTTTTGTTGTACACAATATGCAGAAATAGTTCCAAAATAGAAATGTGTTAGTAATGAGTGATGCCATAAGAGAAATACTAGATGCATAAGATAAGAAAGTAATGTATCACAGTAAACCTACCAATATATATATATATATATATATATATATATATATATATATATATATATATATACATATACACACACACACATACTTAAAAATATTTACGTATAATTTATATTATTAAAAAAATTTTTAATGAAATGTATACATGTATACAAAAAGTTTTATTTTGGATGCGATGAATCGTTTCACAGCACTAGTATTACTTTTCCAGTGAGCCTGTGTTGAAAATGAATACTGCTGAACATTGCGAATCTGTATTTCGTGAGTTCTCAAGTGCTTTCATTCAGCCAGGCTCAAGAATCCCCATCTAGTGCACGTGTCTCTGTAAGTCATCCTCACCACATCTGGTGTGGAGGAAATCTATCCCCCAATATTACAAGTAATGTTGTAAATTTTTCTCAAAAGGGCTTCTCTTGCCTATGCAAGTGATGAGGCTAAACTAAACCTTATGTTTATTCAGGACATTCAGGAAAAACCATATACTGAAACACCAGCTGCCCTTCCCGTTTTATTTTTTAGCAGGTCTGAACAGTCCCAAACCCTCGCTTCCTCAACCATGCCATAATACTTTCCCCTTTCCCATTTTCAAAAACATTTATCCCTCTCTCTGGAGTTTATATGACTTGAAACTATTGCAAAAATGTGTCTGTCTGTTTCCTTTTTAGGACTTGTGAGACATAATCCCCTTCTGTCTTTTTCATTCTTGACTAATGCAATGGGCACCAAGACACACGTCTGGACTCTTGTACGTAAAAGTCAAATAAATCAGGTTGGGATACATTATGCTACACCGACTGTTAAGAGTGCCTACGAGATGTTTGTAATAGTTGGCATTGTCGAGTGTGGAGACCCCCAGAGTCTATACGCACAATAAAATAAGGTTCCAGATTCCCAGTCTGGCACATTTCCTTTTGCAAACACCTCTTTTCATGCTCCCCCTCTGCAGACCCTCATGATGTATTGACTGTGGTGCTATCCATGCTTCTTGCTCCAAACTTAAGGGTGGTAGGGTGAAATACAGGAGAATACCTTATATTCCTATTAGTTGACATATAAAGATCGTTTAATAGATGCTGCTTTTAATACGTTTTGGAAGCCATTCTAAACTGTAAGTAATTAGTATGTTAGTTTAGTAATTGTTAATGAATGCATTTTTTTTTTGTTTTGTTTAAGAATGTTGAAAGATGCCATTACTAACTTATCCAGTTTATTAGCTGACATTTCTGTGTTTTAAAGCTACAATCCCATAATTCTCAGTAGTCTGGAAAAATAACATATCCAGATAAAGCATTAATTATATACCTAATGCGAAATGTTTGCAATAAGGTTGCATTACTGCTGAAAATCTTACTGTGATATATTTATATTATACAATTATATTATTATTATTATTATTATTATTATTATTATTATTATTGTTATATATTCTTTTATCAATTCATTTTATTCACTTGAACACACTATGAAATTTTGATATATGGACATGGTATTTCACATGCTTGTAAAAGGTTTTTACTCCTAATTGCTTAGAATTATTTTACCACAGTTCAGCGTATATCTCCTTACATTTTCCCATTTTGAATCTTGTAAAATCTAATAAAACCACCTACTTTTAATCACCACATACTGTGGTGTGAGGGACCTCTCTATGAGACATAATGAACTGTTTTAAACTGATGGTATGAAGGGTAACACAAACTATAGTCAACACTTTTTAAAAACAAGCAGTAGCTTTGTGTTTGTGTATTTTAACAGGTGATACTGATAGGTTTATGTGTTTTTATGAGGCTTTAGAACAATAAAAGGGCCCTGCTCCTTAGAAAGCAAACCAGAGCTCATCCTTGAGGCAAAGGTCATTGAGAGTTCAGGTCAATCAAGTGCCAAGAATCTTTCTCTAAGCAGAACCATTAGGACTTGTGTCCTGTCACCACATTAATTTTTAATATCGCTATTCATGACTTTCATGACATTTGGTTTGTTTGTACGTGCAGTATTGCATGGCTTCCAGAAACTTTCTTGATGAAACGTCCTTCAGTGTTGGCAGTGTTTTGACACAACAGCAAACAGTATTATAAACTGTCTGACTCTGCATTTGGCTCTGCATCACACTGACAAGCATGACGATGCTTTATAATTACATCTTATATACTGTTTATTTTAACATTAATCTCCACTTGCAGAACCCTACAAACGTTCAGGAATTTTAACTGTGGGTTCAGAATTCCACATTATCTCCGCTGCAAATGGCCTCAACTTGAAGTCACGTTCCATGGTTATATTACAGCTGAGCTGTTGTCAAAAACATGTTTAATAAGAGGTTTTTATCAGCCTAACTGCCACAAGGTGTGAGCCACAGAATATCTTATTTTATTTCTATTTTATTTTTTATGTCCTGACTCCGGGAGCCATTGTGATGGGGAAAATTTCAATGCATTTGCAAGTAAACTGTTTTTCAAGCAATGCAAGTGAACACAAGAGTACTGAAATATAGATTTTCTCATATTACCATGTTCCTTTATGGTCTCCATATGACTTACATTGTGTTCTTGTTGAAATAAGATTGAACCACAGTGTAAATGCAAGTACTGTACACCATGTCTAATAGTATATATTATTATAAAATCATGCATACCGTATAATATGTCATATACTCTTTCAATTTCATTTTTGACCTTTTTCCATTTTATTAACATAAACATGAAAGCGAAGAGCAGAAACAATGAGCCAAGATCTGGCGAGGAATATGAAAAGCTGGATTCAAACTTGGTTCTCTACTCCAAAAATATGTATTGATATACATTGCGACCTGATGTGACCTCATCATTTCAGCCACACCACAAAATCCTCCGATATGACACTCTTCACCTTCACATGCACCATATGTGGTTTGTTCTCTGGTGAGTTGGCTGTGATTTCTTCCATGGTGTAAAAGACTAATGCACGGCCATACCACATTAAAGGTTTGAGTGTGAAACCAAACCCTTTAGTATAAATTGAGATGCCAAACGTCATTCATCGTTCCTTTGATCAGTCATTTTGATTGTTTTCCATCGCTTTACCTCACAAATTCCTGTTGTTCGAGTGCCATCAGTGTCTCTTTTAATATTACAGAGAACACCGGCTCTTATCCCAGTAGCACACGGGCACATCAACAGACATTTGGAATTATTTAGCTCTTCAGTTTTTCTCATGACTACAGAGAGATCTCATCTCATCTCCTGCTCCTCCTCCTTTCTTGCACATGGAACGATTCTGAGGAAAACTGAGAAGAAAAATGTGACAGGTTTTTGAAAAGAACTATTTTCTGTCAATCATCTTCGTAATGCATAAAGCAACAGTTCACCAAAACAAAAGAAAAAATTCACCCTCATGTCATTTCAAACCTGTGAGAAGATATTTTGAAGAATATTCAGCCGCTTTTGTCCGTACAAAGAGTAAGTCGATTAGAAAACTAGAAAAAAGTCATAGAGATTCAGTAAATGTCAACATTTAAAATAATGGATGAGCTATACCTTTAAATCAACAGTAGTCTAAAAGTATTTGAATGCTGTCTTCATAAGAATTTCCCACCAACACACCAGCGTTCCACTCCTACGCACATGTGAGCGTCTCTGGCAAAGCACACCTCTGTTTGTCTCCATGCACGCGTGTGTGTGGTCCAACCGGACCAAAACATGTGGACACGGTTAGAGATCGATTATTTTCAATTGTTGAATGATCAAAAATATCTTCAAACTTAGTTCACCGCCCTCTTCAGAGGCGAATGGATTCTAATGGCATTCCCTGGATTCTTGGGGAGCGGGGCCGGTGTTTCCGTATTTCACGGATCTCAATGGTGTGACAAACGCAATCTTTTGCTGGAATTCCTGGCAGGAAGATCAGAAGATGTGATTTATTGGGATGTACTTTCTGTATCATCGGGGGACGGGAGAAGCAACAGAGGCAGCCCCCTTTGATGAAGCATGTGTGAGGAGTGGGGGTCTGGTGCTCTTGATTCAGCAAAGTTGATGCCTCTGGAGGTTTGGACAGGCTGAAACACGTGCCCCATGTCACTGAGGTTAATATATTACCCTTAAGCGCTAAATGCTCTGTTTAGCATTAGCATTGTGTTACTGTTAACCTCTCCTGTGTTCTTCTGCGGTACACCAGAGAAAATGTAGTATACATTGTTGCTGGAAGACTGTTTCATCCTTTCAGAACTACTTGCTGTTGTTCAAAGGCTTTATTTTGTTCTTGATTTAACATTAATTCGTTCGTTGCCTCCTCTCCAGTTCGAGCTTCCATTGAATTCCTAAAGCCAACTCAATTTCATCTATAAACCTGAGTCCAAGAACACACAGCCAGTTTTTCCTTTTCTTACTGTTTTTATTCATCTGATTTTATTATGTGCGGTTTGTCAAAACCCAATTTACAACAGAGACCGAAATGGAGACTCCTAATGTAATATTTTCACTTGATTTTTATCTTGTTCTCTATGGAAGCCTGTTTTCGCCCTGTATTTGTACAAAGATAATAGAAATAAAGTTGAAAATAAGAAATCATTGCACTATACAAAGTTGCATTGTCACGATTATGAGTTGCAACTGCGAGATTTAATGTTAAAATTATACTTAATAAAGTCACAATTACCTATTTTTATAGCCAAAGTATACTTTGTAATGTGCATACTGTGCTAATGATAAAATCTGTGTCACAAATGCTGTATCCTACTATACACGTAAAACCAAAGTATATTTTGACTTGCTTTAAGATGCAGTACTCTGGAATCTTCTGAAATAAGGATTTGTGCAATCGTGAATTTTTTTGTGAGGGACGCATGATGCAAAACATGCCCCCTCACAAATTTTAAATAATGTTCAGCGTCTTTGAACTATATATGTGTGTGTTTATTGCATTCACCAATGATTAGGAGTAAGCTTTGCTTCATGTAGAGCTACACTGCTACAAAGTTTTGCTAATTTGATCATAGCTTTATTGTGAGAAACACTTAGAAACATAGAAACATAGTTGTTTCCTTAAATGTGAAGTGTGCCATTTCTGTATCATTGCACAACCATTGGTCCTTGAAATCCCTATGGTTCAGCTAGTGTCTACAAGTAGCTAAGCAAACTGTCGGAAGAAAATACTGAATTGGGCAATTAATGCATCTCTGAGGGAAAACTGTCTGCTTTCAGAAAATGGGACGGGATTTTTCTTCCTTCTTCCATGCAATGCATATGAATATAGCATAAAGTGCAGTGCTGTTCTATGGCTGCTGTTTCATAAGCGCCACCTGCTGTCAGAGAATGAATTTGCATTGCATTTTTGGTCAAACTGCACAACACATTATGTCCCACCTAGTGCGGCCTCTCAAGTCAGGGGGTTTGAGTCCCAGGGAATAAAAAAACGAACTAAAATGCTTCTTGAATTCAGTGTCAGTTGCTCTGGAAAACTTATTCTGCCAAAAGCATAAATATGAATTTGATTTTGATTTAAGTTGATTCACTAATTGTTGTAATGTACCAGTTAATTTAGAGGATACCACAGTTTGTAAATTGACGAAACGTTTTTTTGTATTGAACCAAATTAGCAAAAAGGTTTTACGGCATCTTTTTCAGGCCTTTGAATTGATGTGGAACCGCCTCATGTCCGACTCAACATGTGTGTACTTAGGTTTATAAAACAGCAACATCAGAAGGAAATATATTGTTTTAAGGGCCTCTCATGCACCCACTTTGGAACATTGACAACCCTGGTGCTCCCGTTCAGAGAACGCTAATGAGAGAACCTTTAAGGCCAGCCATTGTGGGCTCTGAATTTGAGTTTGAACTCTTGCCATTCTCACCACAAAGGCCCAAGCCAAGTAATTCTGTGATTCATTTTTGGCAGTCCTGATACCGAAATTTTCCCTTCTTCTCCCATAGTCTCTTTCTATTGATTTCAGTGTTCCTCTCCTTGTTTTGCTAACGTGACCTCAGAGACCTAAAGTGTTTGCTATGCTCTGAGACACAGTGTTGAATCGAGTGTTCTGGAACACTGGCTTGTGGAGCTTTTTGGGTTGATTCATTAGGTTCTGATAAACTTTAGTATTTGCATGTGTTCTATGGTTATAATGCACCGAGCCCGGCACATGACATGTGGGTGAAAAAAAACAAACAAAAAACCAAAAACCGAGAGATCATAGACACATTGTACTAATTTGTTCCCTTGTTTGACTTAAATTGTGGCCACAATATAACTAAATTAAAACAAGGGAACAAATTATTTCAACATGGCTACAAATTAATAAGTCATGGGAATGAATGCTTAATTTATAGTCTCTATTTTTCTTGCACGTCATATACAGGGCTCAATCGTAAGGCACACATCTTTTTTTTTTTTTTTTTGGAAAGAAGTCTCATGCACACCGGTGACACATTTATTAGATGGAAGTAAAATTATAAAAAAAAAATAATAATAAAACAATATTGTTTTTTTTTTGTTGTTGTTGTTTTTTATAATATTATTGAAACAGATTTAGCTGCTTAATATTTGTGAAAATTGTTGCTTCTGGAAAATAAATAAATAAATAAAAAACTCCTAAAATAACATTGTCCATGTTTTGTCCAAGTATTTTTATGGAAATGTGACACAAATTATAGGTCTGATATAGTTTATTGAGGTAATTAACTTAACAGCAAGGTCATTAGCTTACTTCACTCTTCAACTTGAGCACAAACAGCTTTAAAATTTTTCTTCTTATGAAACATTGTTGGTGCACTGTTACTGTTAGTGCACTATATATATTGTTCATCATATTTTCATCTAAAAATCCTTTATTTGATTGACGTGATAAAAGCTGAATGAGAGGTATCCACTGCCATCTACATATTGACAGAATGAGATAAAAAGCATTAAGAAGAGAGCACAGCAACATGAACGGGTGGCCAGTTCAAAAGAAAGGGATCCATCTGTGTAAACAACACCTCGTTGAGGGGAGTTATTAATTAACCTCAATCATTTGACAAGGATTTATCTGATTCCCCTCCCTCTATCTGACCCCAGCTGACTGGAGGCATTCAGTGTGGTAAAAACCGCATGGACATGTGCCCTGTCTGCAGAAGGCCCTCGACCAAGTTGACCATAAATCTCTCTGACGCCCACTTACAGCGTAGACTTCTCGCCACAACCACCAGCCGCCCCCACCCTTGTCTGAGAAGAGAAAGAAAGGGCCAATGTGGTTACAATTTATTATTTCATCAACATACTGTCAAACAAGAACTTGCTCCTTTTTATCCATTCCCTGTAAAGTTTGGGAAAGAGGGGTTCATCTTTTTTTTTCCTGCCTTCAAGAATGTCAGCAATGCTTCCCAAGAATCCCATATTGTTGACTTTGGTGTAGGATGAAAGGTCCAGCTTCTCTGTTCTCTCTGTAGATCTTAAATACGATTAGATGGCCTCAACATGATCAGATGCACAGAGGCTAGGACAGATTATGTGCTTCTATGCTTCTGTTATTTTGAGGACATGGTTCGCAAATAAGAAAAGAGAAGATGTAGAGTGAGGTGTATTCTTTTTGCCCAAGGGTAGCAAAAGTTCAGCCCTGAATAGTATGTCTCTTCCTTGATCAGATCTTTAGACACTTTTATGAGATTCATGCTATCTCAGACAGGTGATGTCTGCCACACTTTTTCTTTCACAGTATAGTTCATAGTACTGTAAGTCACAAATATCTATTTTGTTTTACTATAAATATTTAAAATGTCCTAAAATTTTCCTGAAAGCTATGATTTAAAGTGTCCTGAAAACAAGTCATCATTTTGTGCGTTTATGTCAGAAATCAGTAAGCTTTGTGAATAGGAAAAAAATGCTAAGTAACATTTTAAGCTTAAAATTTCAAAGTAGATCACTATAGCAATCTTTAATTACAGCTTATAAAAGTCATTTTTACAGTGCATGACAGTTTTGTTAAATCCAAAATTTTGTCATGAAACTCTAGATGGCGCAGTCAGATATATCTAAATCAATTGACATCATCACATGGCGCAGGTGATTGGTTCTTTTTGTATCAAAAGCCAATGAGCTTACTGCTGAACATTCAAATACTTGGCTAGAGTTTGTAGCAGTTGCAGTGCGTTTCAGAAACCCTCCACCTTCCCCAGCTCCACCTGTATAGATCTGTTACAGGGTGCAGTATATAGAGGTTATTTCATGCGTTATACGTGCAGCAGCAGGATTTCTGACATGCTCACAGCAACATCCGTGGATATACTGGCAGCAGCAAGTAGCAGTATTCTTCCAAGACCAAATACATTAACATTTTCATGTATATTACCTTGCTAAAACCTCAGAGAGTTGTCATAGAACTGTGAGTAATTTGCAAATATTTGACTCAACAGAACAAATCAAAATCTGACATTATTACTTGTTTAATGAACTTGAATTGAGCTTATGTTCATTTATTTTCATTATTATAAAGAGTGGAATTCTTTGAAAATTGTAGAATAAATCACAAATCATACAGGTTTGAAACAACAAAAAGGCGAGAACATAATGACAGAATTTTAACTTTGGGTCAGCTATTCCCTTAATGAATTTTCCTTAATTTTGTAAGTAAGTTTAATTTTCTAGAGATATTTCAAACAAATTTTCCATGAGTAGTATACCTCCAATACAAATAGAAACACTGACTGGCTGAGTTTTGCCAATATTAACATTCAAATGAGCAGGAGAAATTCAAAGGCACTATTGTTTCACGCTCCATCTTTCTTCTTTTTTTCTCTCTTGCGGTAACAAACTTTTTCTTTTACAAAAACACAACAGTGGAGTCCGAGGCGTGTGGAGATGCTACCTTTTCTCAAAGCAAGCGGGGCCCACCCAGAATGCTTTGACATGGAAGATTCTGCCACCATTAATGGAGACAGATATGTTACATTCTGAAGTATTTAGCTCAACCCACCTGCTTTCACTAAGAAAATAAAGCTTTCTCTGTATAAATGGACCATTGAAGACTTGATGTATTATTTGTGTTTAAAAAAAAAAAAGGATACATTTTCACCATTTAATTCTACTGTAAATTAATAGTGGTAGGCTGTTGGAATAGCGTCCTCCTTATGTTGCTAAAACCGTTTATTATCGGAGGTCTGATCTGGTGGGCTTTCAGCTGTTATTCTAACAGTCTATCACTGCTAGTATCAGCAGTGTTTAGCTTTGCATGTGAACCATTAAGCCGTGAGTATCTTGGTAATTTAGTAATAAGATTACATTATAGTGAGAACTGAAAACGTGGTTCACAAGTTATGCGAAGATTTTATGATTAAAGCATTTTTTCCTCTTCCTAATGCGGTCTGATATTTGGCTCGCATGCAAACACAATCTGACCCAGGCGAGCTACAGATTCCTGTTACTAACCTTATTCTCTTAGATCTGTATTTGAATGTGGTTAATTAAATTTCTTGCTGTGAATACCAAGCGTCCCTCTACTTTTTAATTGGCGAGGAAGAACAGAGTCACTTCCACCAGGTGGGGGTTCAGGTTAAGCCATTGAAAAACCGGATAAGGGATGTTTCATTAGAGGCCTGTAGCGATGACTCAAAACCGAAGCGGGTACAAACCGAAGGGGTGTATCAATATGGCCATTGTTGCAGAGGGCGTAACAGCCCCGAATGGAGTCTGTGACCCTAGTGCAGGATTTCACACCCCCTCCAGAGCGTTCACACACAGCCTGGCGTCTTAGCAACTGTACGAGAAGATTGAAAGCACGTCAAACGACTCCTATCAGCTGAGAATCAGAGACAAATAATAAGATCTCTTGCTGTGGTTTCATTAACATTTGTTTGACTTTGCTGGAAACTGTGTCTGCCTCCAATTTTCATTTTTATTTATGCTTGTCGATTCTGAGGTCTGCTGTTGGAAGCACGTTTATGTAATCATTTCGTTTGTTTGGATTTTAAATGTGATCCATTTTCATATTCACAAGACCGATAAAAGATAATCCTAAATTAAATGCCTACTTGAGTTGGCTTTGTGAGGAGAAATATTACATGGAGTACGCTGTAAAATGCTCAAGCGTTTGTGTTTATTCTTCTTTGTAAGTTTAACAGAGAATAATTACACGTAATGACTCATAATAAAGGATAAGAATTGTGTCACAATACAAGCTGCCACAAAGACTGTTTACATAATTTGTGAACGGCTACATCATAGTCTTCATTCAGCGGTTTTTACCAATGAATGAACAAGTCAAGGACGTGTTTCACCCCATATTAGACAACGTTGTATATATTTAGACTGTTTTGAAAGATAGGCAGACAGAAAGTCAGACAGCTTTGTCTGCCAAAAGGCCTTGGTTCCACATTTATACTTATTTTCATTTTGCAACAGAAATATACAGCATGAATGTCCGCTAATGTTTGCAGGCCTTCTGGAAAATCATCTATCCTTATTTTCCGTGTGCTTACATTCCTTAATTTACAGCTTTCACAATGAGGAATCACACATCATTTCAGTTTCACTCACCTTGTGTGTCGCTTCATGCTAAAATGCCCTTACTGACTTTAATCATTTCAATTTATTTATTCAAAGGTAAAACCAGTTTGCAAAAAATAAAAACAAGCAATGCAAATGAAGCAAAACTAACAGTCTAGTTCACTGAAATTAAAATGCTGTCATCATTTACATGTCTTTCCAAATCTGTATGGCTTTTTTATATATAAAATTTGAGAAATGTGTTTTCTTTTGTATTTTTAATCATGGTTGGTTTGTCACCATTCTTTATAATATCTTTCACTTTCCACAAGAAATATGGTCATACATGTTTGAAATAAGAGTGAGTAAAGGATGACAACAATTAAATGTCTCTTTAACAGCTGTAATTTGTCGTTTTGATTTAAATTTCTAGCAAATTTGAAAATTGTACTTAAAGCACTGCCGGTTCACTTTTCTTTCAAGATAGCAATTCAATCTGTTTAACAAAATTATCTCAATCAGTCAATATTTTAGTCTCAAAGTTGTGATTCAGAGTTTTAAATAAATCACAGTTGGAGTTGTTTCATTTCAGTTAATTACGGTGCATTCCAAACATGATATATTGCCCTTTGAAGGGCCCTTTCAGAGGGCAAACAATCATGGCCACCGTAAAAAAAAAATTTTTTAATTGGATATATTTCAAAGGGCACTTCGGAATAAAGAGTTACTGACACCCCTTATGATTCTGCCTTGTCAAATTTTGCCACTTGGTCAGAACCAGAGCCTGGGCACGCAGAACCTAATTTGGTGAGTTCTAGGTGTTCCTAGGTCAACATCTTAGCTGACCCTGGAAAAACATTGTGATTATCCAATCAGATTCGAAAAACCAGTTTAGACTTACAGTCAGTGTTTGGTGCTTGTACCTCAGTGTCATTTATCTATCAATAAATCTGATAAATCTGTTAGATTTAGGTGTAGAGATATGGTCAAGACATTTTTGTTCCAGGGTCATGTCGACATGTCGAACTCAGCAAAATCAGGTTGTGCGTACGGCACAGAATGAGTTTGGTCTCCTGCACCCTTCAACCCTTCGACGCTCTCACTCCAGAGAGTATACCCTTTGAAGGGATTAGGGCATAGGGATGAGCCCTTGAATGGAATGCAGGGTCTGTCAAATAGATAGGCAAAATGGTCTAATCGGTTTGCTATTCTAAATTATTGGGACAGAAATGCCCACAACGATGCTTAATAAATGGCAATGAGTTTATTCTTTTTGATGAATCTTTAGTAGCTATCTGTGGAGATTTCGACCAAATTCAGTTTGATCATTCGGGCAGCTCACTCACTCACTGGATTGTTTGAAACGGTATCTTTCAGTACAAATCGATTACATTTGTAAATAAACCCAATCAGAAGACACCCTTTATGATTTTCCTGCATATGCTTCTTGTGAACATTTGTATTGCAGGTATGGTTTCCAAATAAAAATGTGACTACACAAACGCCCTAAACATTACAATATGACTTTACATATTGTATTTTGCCTATATTTGACCGCAAATATTGTATATGATAACATAAGATGATGAAATTAAGGTTATTGATTTTGATACAAAATATTAAACAAAGATGATTAGTTAGCTCTGTGTTGAATGGATTGAGGATTTCACAGAAGATATCCTGTAATGAACAGCTGCATTCTCTGTCCTTGTTTAAGGGGATAAAAATTGCTTCAGAGGAAGATTAGGGTTGGCTGACCTTCTGCTTACATGCATGCCTACCTCAGTAATTACAGCTAATGGGTCTGTCATCCAAGACAAGGACTGTTAATATAAAGCTTGGTTATTGTACAGTTTCTGTATTTTTTTGCCCACCAGTTCTTGCCAGTGTTCATTTACCCAGAGCCGTTCAACTGAGTTTATTTATATAGCACTTTCACAATACACTTTCACATAGCTTGAAGGAGAATAAAGTCAAGCCAAAGGCAACAGTTGCAAGCAAAAACTTTAAAATGGTTTAGTACAATCAGGAAGAAACCTTGACAGGAACCAAATGTCAAAGGTGCCAGCACATATATTTAAACAAATTGTTTAAAGGCCGGATAGGTTGTGGAATATTTACAATGTGTTACAATTATTATCAAATAAATATAATAACTGCTGGTTTAGAGTCCAACAGCTGAGGCAGCTAAATGTTTGTCAGATGACTTTCATGGTAGACCTGAGCTTCGTGATGTTATATTTGAGGAATAGTGTTTTATAATAGATTTAAAAACCCAACAGATGGCAAGGTGATGAATTTGGCTTGACATGCTCAGATTTTCCAAATTTGGTAAAAACTGTAGCTTCTGTATTTTGAACTAACTGAAGCTTGTTTATGGAAACTGTAGGGCATCTTTCTTTTGAGCTCCATCTCATTGATGCACATGTGCATGGTGACACTGGTTCAGTGAAGTTTAGTGAAAGTCTCATTTACTGTCTGGAGAAGATTTTATATATAAATTAATGCTTTCTTTGCTTTTTTTACACTATTGGTTAGGTTTTGGTTTAGTGTAGTTGCAGTGTTTTTTGTTTTTTTTTCAAACATGATAGAGTATTAATATTTAACCGCCACTCATTGGACATGATTGGTACAAGAACTAATGTAATAAAATATTGCAGATTTCAAGTTCATGTGTTTCAAATAAAACAATGCTTTGGTGCAGAAGCAACATATCATTTTACAGACATGTGGCCAAAGGTACGTATTTCCAATGAACCTGGGTTTGTAAAGTAACTTGATTGATGGAAATGTAACATGCACGCAATCCCAACTAATCAATAATGAAATTTGTTGTTTATTTTTAAGGTTAATAATTTTTTAGAATAGAATAGTTGTTGCAGCTATATTAAAAACATAGATCGAGCTAGGCCTATCCGGGTCCTTGCATTTCTAGGAAGCTCCTATTGCTGGAAAATATGTAATTGCGGTTGTCAAACAGAACAAGAAAATGTGAACAGAGAAAGAAATGCCCTCTGAATGTGAAGGGTAATTTTTAGCAGCCCTGTATATTTTCACAAAGCCAACTTACTCATGTAACATATTGCTGTGCTGCGGCTATGAGCGCATGAACATTTTTCATCCGAACATTAGCAGGCCAAAGTACACAAGACAATTACGCTGCGTTCAGTCTCTTTAGCTGTATACACAGAAAGCAAGAGGTTGAACATTTTCCACCCTTTAGAACACTCCCATCCTCCCGGTGTCAGCTGAAAAGCAAAATCATCTGTCCTTTTTTCCTGTAAAAAAAAAAAAAAAAAAAAAAAAAGTAGTCTCTTCCTTGTTTTTCTTAGTGAATGTGAAAACTCTAGGAAGAGATTAAGAAGAGAGAAAATGACACAGGATGTGATTAGAAAAGACCTCCCGTTTATGATTTTGTATTAAAAGTGTGCCAAATATTTTCTCCATGGAAGGAATGTTGTTCTAACCAGTTCCATGTGAATGGTCTGGAGGGGAATGCAGTCCAATGGTTGGGCCATGGATTAGGTTTTAAAATGACTGGGAAAGAAGCATGTAGAATGAGTGAGAACATTAAGGTTTTTGTCTTATTTAAATGTGTTTATGTTTAAAAGAATGTATAATAATAAAATAGAAACGTCGGCTATGGAATCCGGTCAGGCATACGGTTTTATCTGAGGTCAAATGTTATCCATATATTTGTGTTTTTTTTAGATTGAATAAACAATAGAATATGAAATGTTTTCATATATGAAAAAAACATTCTTAGAAGTGGCATTCAAGTTCATTCTGATGAGTTTAGCCAATGAAATGTCTTTCAAACTGGTTTATGAAAGTCATTCTTTCAAGTCAAGGATATTGCTTGCTTTACAAGTTATTTACACAGACTCAGCCAGATGAACAGAGTACAGATAGATGCAGATGAAAGTGTTTGTTTGTGCTGGCATTTGGCTGTGTTAAATCCCTATTCCTGGTTTTTATGGCTCTTGACATCAAAAAGACAACACAATCTTCTGTATCTCTACTGCATGCCTTGCACAGGAGGTATGATAATAGCTAAAGTCTGTCAATTGGACAAAGCATTAATGATGTTTTTTCATACGGACAAAGAATTAGGACTGCTAACCCCTTGGGCAGGATAAAAAGGGAAATTTTGCCACATTAGAGAGCACTAATGGCAAAAAGTTTTTAGACTGCAGAATGTTTTTGACTTTGCTTTGAAGCTCAACGGTGCATGGGTCATTAGCTAACAGGAGCTTTTTCTTCCCACTTAATGACAGTGATGTGCAATTTAACCAAAATTGAATTCTTAAAATTAAAATGGAATATCAAACTGGATGCAGTTTGAGATTTGATGTCAGCATTTGTTTCATTTACTTGTTTCATGAAGGAGTCAAAGCGGTTTCAAACTCAGGTGTGCATTAGAGAACAGAGCAGGGTCGTAGCTGATCACGTTTAGTTTCGTAATCAGATTATAAAAGTTCAGTAATTGTAATACCGTAATGAAGATGTTAGATGTTGGGTTAGAATCCATGTGCGGAAGTTTATTAGGAGATAAATACCTTACGCAGAAGTTTTGAATAAGGCAGAGAGTCAAAACCAGTGAAGCAGTCCATGCTGTCAGCAGGTACAGGAGCGATCCAAGAGACAAGAACCACCATGCAATAAAAACACACATCAGTGCAGAACAGGTGTCAGAACAAAGGGAATAAGAGAATATCGTGAGTCGGGAAGTCAGGCCGAAACATAGCTTGGTAAAGCAGATGAACTGCCAATACTTCGCAATGAGCTTGTAGATGGTGTCTGGTTAAATGGTGAACAAACAGGAAGTGAGTGTAGAAAAAGCAGAGGGAGTGGAGCAGTGTCAATACTCTGGTAAGAGCTCCCTATCAATTGGTTATTTTAGCACGTATTACCTTGGAAGGCATTTGTCTGTCAAACACATTAAAATGCACAAATTTACCAACCTTTTTGTCATCTGATCCTATTTCACTTGACCCTGGACCACAAAGTAAGTCTTTAGTAGCACAGGTACATTTGTAGCAATAATTGACCCTCATGACTGGTTTTGTGGTCCACAAATATATCCACATATATATTTTTATTTGAAGTACATCTAAGATGAAAAAAAAAAGAAAAAAAAGATTTTAATGATAAAGTATCACATTTGCACGTTCATGGTTGTCTGAAATTGTATTTTAATGTTACATTTTTTTACTTATTATTTTTATATATATATATATATATATAATGTGACGAGTCGGCTGCCTCTCCTCTTTATCGTCACCATCACCCCGTCCTTTATTCGCCGCTTCTTCACCAGGCTCCCGGCGGAGTGGGTGTGTTCGAGAGGAGGGGCGTGGTATTGTTCAGGTCTGGCGGTGTGACGAGGCACACCTGGCGTGGATTTAGCCTCGTTACCGTCGCCGTTAAAGGGCCGTCTGCGCCTCTCCTCGGGGAGACCGGTCTCTTCCCCGTGCATGCACGCTGGTGTCCTCGTGGGTCCAGGAAGGGTGCGAGATGGACCTCACCCCCGCCGTCCGTGAACACAGAGCTCATCCCACTCTACCGCCCGAGCAACGGCGACGGAGACGCCGCTGAAGAAGCCGCCCCCTCGCGCCCGGACCAGAAAAAGGGAGCGTGCGACCGCCGGACTCCGCCCCTTACCTGGACCCTTCCCCTGGAACACGGCCTCAACCTGCACTTTCCCGGAGCACGGCGAGGACACCAGATCCCCTTTTATTTGGACACTTTTCCCTGGACACTTTATTTTGTATTTATTTTATTTCTGTTAATAAAAAAAGCCTCTCGAGGCCTGACGCCACGCCCACTGTGTCTGTCGTTGGCTCCTCCCGTCACAGTGGTGGAGAATGCGGGCAAGGCGGAGCTTAGACGGCACAGTTGGGCGACATCTCATGACGTCATCCCCTCTCGCTGGTACCCATGCCGGGACGGAGGAACAACGGAGACTCGCTCCCAGCCACCAGGAAGGGTAAGTGGCGCTTGCGTTTACTGTCATTTACCCGGTGGCTGGTTGAGCATGTCGACTAATTCCCGGTTTCTCTGTCCCGGTGAGAGGGAGTTGCCGGAGAGGAATCCCTGCCCGCCCACTCCGACCGCTGGAGCCTGGTTGAGGAAGGTAGCACTCCTGCGTGGCGGCGACCGCCTGACGGGGTTGGCGGCTGGGGAGGGAATGTGACGAGTCGGCTGCCCCTCCTCTTTATCGTCACCATCACCCCGTCCTTTGTCGCCGCCCTTCACCAGGCTCCCGGCGGGAGTGGGTGTGTTCGAGAGGAGGGGCGTGGTATTGTTCAGGTCTGGCGGCGTGTGACGAGGCACACCTGACGTGGATTTAGCCTCGTTACCGTCGCCGTTAAAGGGCCGTCGCCTCCTCGGAGACCGGTCTCTTCCCCGTGCATGCACGCTGGTGTCCTCGTAATCCAGGAAGGGTGCGAGATGGACCTCACCCCGCCGTCCGTGAACACAGAGCTCATCCCACTCTACCGCCAAGCAACGGCGACGGAGACGCCGCGGAAGAAGCCGCCGCCCCTCGCGCCCGGACCAGAAAAAGGGGCGCGTGTCGACCGCCGGACTCCGCCCCTTACCTGGACCCTTCCCCTGGAACACGGCCTCAACCTGCACTTTCCCGGAGCACGACGAGGACACCAGATCCCCCTTTTATTTGGACACTTTTCCCTGGACACTTTATTTTGTATTTATTTTATTTCTGTTAATAAAAAAAAGCCTCTCCGAGGCCTGACGCCACGCCCACTGTGTCTGTCGTTGGCTCCTCCCCGTCACAATATATATATATATATATATATATATATATATATATATATATATATAATTCATAAACCCCTTACAATTTCTTTACAAACCTTGGGAAACCTTAAAAATAATGCAATGTAATGCACTTCATGTTGTTAATAACAACAAACAATATATTTTCTTACTTGTATGTTTATATCAATAAGGTACAAGATTGTCCTATTTACATGAATGTGGAAAAACAAGCTCAAAAGTAATCTAAAAGTAATCAGATTATACTGTGTTTAATGTAACGGATTAATTACATTTTTGCCATGTGATTTGGAATCAGTAACAGATTACAATTTGTAAGTAATTTAACCAGCTCTGTTAGAGAAATAGCCTGAAAATGAAGCTTGAGACTGCTTAAAAACATGGGCAAGAATGCAGTTCATGTGAACTTTGGTACACTTTGCAATAAGAAAGCAATCCATCGTAATTCACCAAAGTGAACCACTATTCATGATGTGTCAAAATTTGTATCTTTGGATGCTCCCAGTCACACTAATTATGGCATAAAGTGTTTCTTTAGCTACTTGCCTCTGAATAAATTGGCTTTGGAGAGCAGCTTGCATTCTTTGCATCTCTTGCAGCACATCTTCTGTGATTTGTGTGTAAATTTCTGCTGATACTGTAAATCCAAACGCACAAATGCTTAAAAAACATCATGAGCTTTCATATAATGGAAGTTAGCTGTCACTGGTTTCATGGTGGTTCCCAGTCCTGCTCCTTGTGGGCCAACTACCCACAAAGTTTATCTCCAGGCATGTTTTTTCCCTGGAAGACAAAACATTTTTAATCGATGAGTAAACGGTTTGATTACCATTGTTCAAAAATAAAGAAAAAAAAGAAAAGATTTTTTCTTACATGTTTCACACCAAAAAAATTTGTATCAATTTAAGTTTATTTATCCATTTAAACTAGTGATAACTTTGATCATCTGTATAGAAAGTTGTTGGAATATTTTGTTCATTTTTGACACTGGACAACTTTGATAATACATGGGGGAGGATGGTCAGCTGCAAAACGTGCTCTAGACAAACAAGGTAAACAAGATATATAAATGGATACAAGCTCATCCATTTCATAATGATTATTCAATTTGAGCAAAAGGGGAATTCAGCAATCTAATTTCCTAACCGAGGTCCTTTCAGGTTTGTCACAGCCCATGTAGGTCCACTCAGTTAACATCGCCGCTCTGTTAGTGAACAAAAAGATATTAGGAGAGTGTTTGTACTGTGGTCAGCTTGCTCATCATTGTGCTGATTATTCTTTTAACCCTAGCTCCACCTTTAATCAAGATGCCTCTGTAAAACTTCTTGGTTCCCTTGTAGACAATGGCTTATTTGATGTTCAGATCTCTGTTTGTTATCCTATTCATCTACAAGAACCTTCATAGTCTCTAGTGCACATACTGTAAACCTCTTAAATGATCACCATATTTTACTTATTATGGGTTACACACCTACCCATTACAGAAATAGTATAAAAACATTTAGTGTAGCTCAGTTGGTAGTGCTTTGTATTGTTTCAGAGAATGCACATGCTCCTAAAATGTATGTGCACTATAAATCATGTTTTTATACTATTTCTGTAATGGGTAGGTGTAGGAGTGGGTTAGGTGTGTAACCTATAATAAGTAAAATATGTACAAATTACCATTAGATCAATGTAAAAAGTCCACACTTTGCATTTAAATAAACACTCATTTTGATTGACAGTCATCAATTTTAATGATGACAGATGCAACACTGTTATTATTTTTCTTAACTTTAAAGCACAAAAAAGGTCATAATAAGGTGCTTGCTCAAATGACCTATAAGGTCATTTTTGGTTGGAGGACAGGCACGTTTTGGTGCAGTGCATGCAATGTGGTAAACTCGATAATAGCAGAAGAAGAATTGTTGAATAAAGTCATTATTTTAAAGTCTCGTAGCTTCATAAAAGTACAGTAGAGCTAACGGCGTCACATATTGTAACAATGTCTTTAATACGTTTCTGGATTTGGGAACATTTCAGTTACATTACTCTCTAATATGTTAACGTGCGTAACATATAAAACCATTTTCTTTTCATGAATACCAAGTCTACACTCTAAAATGGCTCATATTATGAACTTTGATATCATTTGTGTGCAGATGATTTTCTTCTTGATAGCAAACTTAAGATCCAGCGAAATGTTTACCAGGAAAATCTAGGAACATTTGAGACATCTCATCCATCTTTGAATATTTCTTGGTTCCTGGCACCAAGAATGTCAAATGTTCTGCATACTGCTTAATCGGGTATTGACCACAGATACGACCAGGTAAACAGCCAAAGATATCCTGAAACCATCAATCTGAATCGTAACCATTCTAATCTCACTGCCAATTGACAAAAAGTTATACACCAACAGTACAAAATCGCTGGCATTTTGGTTCTTTGTCTTTTTATAGCACCGTTTTGACTACTTACCAACTAACTGTCTAGCTAAATACTCCTGGAGAAGTTCTCTCCAACTCCAACTCTTAAAAAGTTGAGATTTACTGTTTTTAAATCCATTCAGCCGATTTCTGGCAATAACACTTTTAGCATAGCTTAGCATAGATCATTGAATCTGATTAGACCAGAAGCATCTTGTTTAAAAATATATAGCTATTTATAACTTGTCTCATCTGTAGTTACATCATGTACTAAGCCCGACGGAAAATGAAAAGTTGCTTTAAATGTTTTAAAGTTGTTCCTTTAAAAATTCTTCATACTGTTTAGAAACTTCAAACCTGTAACCCGTTACGTTTGTGGTGGCTGTAGTGCAACACTGCCAAATACTTCTGGAGAGAAAACCACCCTGAAACAAACAAACACGGCCTACAAATGACTGTGTTTGTGGCTAGACAAGAATTCAGCAGAAATCTGGTGATTTCTGTGCGTCACAGATTTCATAACGTAGTGTGGTTGAATTATATGACTTGTGACTACATTTTAATTTTCTGTGACAGTCATAAAATAAAAATATATAGACTATAGGTCTGTTTTATGGAATTGCTTTACAGTGTTAGAAGACGTTCTTAATCATGATCACCACTGAAGACGTTATGAAGACTGTAAAACTCATTTATGTTTGTGTATTTATTTTAACAAGAATACCCGCAGTAAATGAAATAATGCCAGACTGATGTAGTTTGCTTTACCATCTTGCGCCATTGGAAACAATAATAACAGCTTGTCACTTCAAGGGACAACTCCTAAAATTCATATACGTATCTTAAGGCTACATACTACTCCAGAGTGCTAATATGCACCATTTATGGATAGATGAGGTATGAATTGTCTCTTTATTGCTCCAGTGGCAAACTGATGCACCCCTAAAGGTGAACCGTAAAGATCTCTATCTTTCACTGCAGGATACTGCTGGAGGCACATCTGCTAAACTCGTTGCCCACTTGAAATGTCATTGTTAAGTGCCTGTGTTTGTTTTCTGAATCTTAATTTCTCTGTAGCACAGAATATACAAACACATTCAAGAAAGGTTAAATCTATTGTTCTGATTCCAGTGGGCACTAATTCGCTAAGTACCATGAGTCAGGCCCTCCTAATTCAATCATGAACTCAAACCCTCAAATTGAGATGGATAACACTGCTGTACGCTGCAGATGATGTGCTCATTTGGAAAACCACAGCAAATTTCCAGATATTTCACCCAGCTTCTCAGCCTTGTACTGGTCACAGAAAGCCTGTTTGGGCTCATTTGTAAGTTTGCCACCTCCGTGGGTGGTCTAAAGTTCATTTTTTTTCTGTTTGGTGTTTGCGCAGTGTTGGAGCACTTTGTTTTTCTGGCATGTCTTTCACAGCTCTCAGAAATGAGGACTTTTTTTTCACACAGCCTTTTTCTGAAGAACAAATCTCTGTTTTCAAAAATGTTCCTTTATAATGTCAGCCTCATTCTCCCCACATAAAACACAGTCTGTTGGCATAGCCTTTACACGTATGTTGACAGCGCAGAATTTATTTAACTTCTTTGACAGCCTGTTTTAAGTAGTGCACACATATATTTCTGTCTTCGTATCGCTTCTGTTTTAGTTCGTTAAAGCAGTATCCTGTTTAGTTAGTTAAGAATTTAATTATTTTTTCTGGGACTCGTTTCAAACCGATTTTTTTTTTTTTGCCTTTCTAATTTATCACACATTAAATTTTTTTGCATTGAAGATTTTTGCATTTGCATACAGTTTCTTAACTGACAAATGAGTTATTTTGGAGTTTCTCTATACTAGACAATCTAAAGATGAAAAAAACCTCCAGTTTTGGTAAAATGACGTTAGTGGAAGCAGCTGTTTAGGGAGGGATTCCTGTTGTCATTGAGGCCAGGCCGTGCTGACATGGTCTCTCAGGAAATCAGGTGAGACGGGGCACTGCACTTGGATGGATGTTGATGGATCGTTACAGGATGATACAGTCATCCAGGGTCATGTACGATTCAAACCAGGACATAGACTTTCACAAAGGCCAGTGTTTGTCGCAGTGGGTGAATTGCGTTGGGTGAATGATGAGGGTGCGTGTCATACTTTTATTTGCTGGTCAAACAAAGCAGCTCAGTGGATTTTGATGACATGAAGCATGGACTGTAAGCGCTTGCTTTTTCATAACATCTGTTGCTGGTTTCGTTGCACTGATTTGTTCTGTAGATAATTTCCCATTTTGTTTTGGTCATTTTTGTTGTCTAGTCAGGAAGGTTTGTCTGGGCATCAGAATTGCTTGCATTATTGTTGAATGTTTTTCAAAAATGTTGCCCCCTTGTGTGCAGAGTTCAAACCACAGTGCTGGTGCCTGCAATGTGCTTTTCTTCTGTCTTTTCCACACTTGGAAGTTTGATCGTAAGCAGTAAAATAAAAGCTGTGGCCCTTAAAATCCATCCATGTAAGGAATTTGGACTTATGCCTGGGATTTTTAACTCAGGGAGTTTACCTTATTTATTCTAACATGATTGTTTGGGTTTTTGGATTTCATTGCCCCTGCCGTGGAGGAAATTGCTCTCTCGCCTGCTGGTTTGGAAATAGAATTTTATTTTTTGAAAGAAAAACAAAGTATAACTATTTTTTTTTTTTTTTTTTTCAGTTGTTGAACCCTTTCAATCCCAATTATCTCTTACGTCTGCTGTTCTCATCCTGTCGCACGTGAATAAACATTTGAGGGGTTAAAGAAGTTGAAATATTCAATGCTCTGAGATAACAATCAGTGAAAGCACGACTCTTATCTGCAGCGTCCAGACATTTATAGTTTATGTCCGAGCCTGAATGCGAGTACATGCGTGTCTGCTTCTGCCTGTCAGTCATTTTCTGTGTAGTAGGCAGTTGCGATTATTTTTATTTTTAAGATTGTAAAGTCTAGTCATGCTCCATTAACTCACTTTTCACTGTTTACTCACCCATGTGGAAAAAAAACTAAATCATTTTATTTGCTTGCTGTTCTTGTGGTAATTTTGGGGGAATTAGGTCTATCCCTTTAAGATAGTCTAGATCGGAATTTGCATACAGACAATAATACTGTGTTGCCCTCATCAGAAATGTGCACCGTGTTGCTAGGAGACAAATGACAAATGAAAACCATATGCTCTGAAATTGACTGCAGATATTAAATATGTTTGATTATCCTCTGACTAGATGCAATCAAAGTCTGTGACCATCACACATTATGCTATTTTTTTAATAAAATTTGTCATCTGAAATCTGGTGGACTAAAATGACAAGAATTATGTAGTGCATTCCAGCCTTTAGGTAAAAATAAATATGTATTTATTTTAGTTAAATTAATATTTATTATTTAATTAGTTGTTTGAATAAGAAACTTTTTTTGGCTTCACTTTATTTTGTTGGTCCCTTTTTCACATTCTTTTGATTTTAAATAACATTGCACCTACATTTCTACTAAGTAGAGTTATTAGTGTGTTAGTAGACTGGTAGGGTTAGAATATGTACTTACTTACTTACAGTCAGTAGATTATCTTTTAGGAGACCATCACAGTTAGCAGATATGATGCAGACAGTCTACTAATACTCTAATGAGAGTTCATTGACATGTAGTTGCAACACCAAAATAAAGTGTTACCCTTTTTTTTCCAAAATGATGCTAATGCCAATTTTGTTACACCTGAAGTGACTCGAAAATAGAGATCAGCCTCATTATTTAAGAAATGGCCAATAGCTGACAAATGAAAACAGATGTATTTTAACTACATTAAAGATTAAAGAACTACATTTTAAATGTTTCATTTTAAATCATATAAATGTAAAATTGCTTAAGATTACATTTAACAGTTATTATACATTTCTATTTTGAGTGATGTGGTATTTCAATTATATGGTATTTGTTGCTTCTAAAGGACCCCACAAATTGAGTTCAACTTATCTGTCCAACTTATGGCCAAGTGAGGGTTTCTTTTGTTGTCTGAATGCTCATTAAAATGTTATCCATTTAAGAATAACTACAAAATTGCTGGCCTTAAAGATGGCAACAAAGTACTGTTTGTCTTTTAGTATATCAGACTTGCTGAAAGTAGGCTTTTAGTGCAATCGGTAGTGATGTAAACCTCCTCCTTTTTCCCCTCCCTTGTTAGGAATTCCCTAATGGTTCCTGTCATCTAGCCATAGTGCTTGTTTCCTCTTTCTCATCCAGCCAGAAGTGAAGTTTACCTGCCCGCTCTTCTAATCTCTATCGTGCACTTCTAACCCAGAAAGAAAAGACAGTGTCCCTTCTGTCCTCCATATCTCTCAACCTCTTTAGTGCTCCTTTTATCAATGTAAAATAATTACCTTGAGGAAACATGACTGAGGTACAAGATGGGTCAGGCAGTGCATCACTCTTCTCTTCTCCTGTGCCAGCCTGAGCCCTGGCAGTCTCACTAAATGTACATAAAGGAATTTCTTGGAGAACTTTATATCAGTTTCAGTGGCCGCCCAGTGCTCACCCCACCCCAAGTCCCCCTACATCAACCTCATCAGATGCCAGGCATTCCACTTTAAGGTTATAGGAGATAAAGGTTGGGCTCCATCACCTGAATAATATGCCACATTGAAGCTAAGCCACAGGTGTATCATGATATAGCAATGGAGAGGAACAGAGATTATGGGTTAATGTACAATAATAATAATGTGAACTAGTATTGAAGTTTAACATATCGTTTTTTTTTTTATTTTAAAATATATTCCAGTGAATTTTAATCAGTCATTACTCCACTCTTCAGAGTCACATGATTCAAAATTCACACTAATATGCTGATTTGCTGTTCAAAAATGCTCTTAAATGTGGCATTCAGAAGAAAATTATTTTTTTAATTATGTAAGGCAATTTAGGATGATTTTGAAGTTAGATATATGAGATCAGGGGCACCATAGAAGTCCATTATATGGAGAGAAATCCTGAATGATTTCTTTGCGACTGAAGAAAGGAAGACATGTACATCTTGGATGACAAGGTGGTGAGTACAGAACTTGTTTTTGCTGTTGACCCTGGAAAAACATTGTGATTATCCAATCAGATTTGATGAACCATTTTACAGATTTTGTGACATTTACGCTTACAATCAGTGATTGGTGCTTGTGCATCAGTATCATTCATGTATCATTAAATGTGTACATTTTTAGGCAGTACTCATTGGTAAGGTTAGGTTTAGGTGTAGAGATATGGTCAAGACCGGAGCCCTGCAGAGTTTAGATTCAACCCTGCTAAAACACATATACTGTGTATGTCTGAAGTACTTGATTAGCTGGATCAGGTGTGTTTAATTAGGGTTGCATCTAAACTCTGCAGGGCTCCGGCCCTCCAGGAATTGAGTTTGACACCCCTGGTCTAGAAAGTAAGAGCACAAGAGCTGATTTATATGCTCCAAAGACATTACTTCCGCCATGCTCATCGCCATATTTGTGTCCATTGTGAAATGAGCGCAGCACATCTATATGAGATTTAATGGGTAATATTAACATATTGCAGTAATAAATGACCTTTTACTACCATTTCCCACACTGATCCCTGGACTTTATTGTATTTTTAGGACAGCAAGTTGTATGTTAGGCCTTTTGTTTTAAGTTGTAAGTTGTTTGAGTTAATGATAGCATAACAAGATAACATTAGCTAGCATACTATAGTCTAAACTGAATGTGCTAATTTAAAATGATGTCCTAAAAGTCATGTATGTATGTCCTAAATTATTACACCACTTGTGCAGCCAGTGGCACCTGACTTTGAAACTTGCAGTGCTCATATTAGATCAATTAAGCCATAGCTTTTTGAAGTGTAAGCTATATCTCAATTTACCTTTCACTCAATACAATGCCTGAGTTTTCTCCTCCCATTTTCTACTAGTAATGATTGATTCGTTCCTGTACTAATAACTACACAGATATCATAGCACCACTGGGTTGTAGGTTGCTAAGATGAAGTAACAAACTGGTTGAAATTTGTATAATGTTATGAAGGATGCTTAAGAAGGATGTGTTCCATGTGGCAACTGAATAACCTTGAAATATGTTGTGATTATTCATATAATGAGGTTTGGGCCATACAAATTACATGAGTTTTACCAAAGGCGAATGTCAATTATGCCTAGTGGGATTTTTTTATTGAAAGATACAGGATAAATAATTTAAACGGGATGATAGTGAGACAAAATCCTGAAGAGATTCTTGGCAGATTGAAGTCTTTCTGACATTTTAGTGTTCGTTGGCCGTTACATTTAATTTGCATCAGTTTAAATGACGAATCTTGGAATTGATTTCCCTTGATACGCATTTATAGTTCAGTGGTTGACTAGCGCCTCTAGTGGTGTGGTGGTGTGTGCTTTTTTCCTCTGGTTTCTCTCTCCCAATAGCTCTGCTGAGAGGTAATGGGCTGTGAAAGTGCTTGGTTCCACCCAAAACATATTAACATACAAGGACACAGTGAGACCTTCAGTAAAACACACACAGGCCCACACATGAGCACCGATTCAACAAACTGGAGCCTTGGGTGGGGTGTCAACCGTCGCAGGTGTCACAGCTTACTTTCAGCCTCTGGCAGACGTGTAAAGCAAAACAGCTTTTCTGATGCAATTCCGTGGCATTCAGATTTGTGATGGCTGTTTATTTTTATATACTTCGCTTACAGAGCATAACAGGGTGAAAGAGAGGGGGAAACTCTTATTACCAGGAGAGTTTCCATGGGGCGATTTCACCTTGTAAAGGCAGGGGTGGAGGTGATGAGGTCAGTTGCTTTGTGAATGAGCTCCAGTGGCAGGCTCTCCAGATCACTTCACTGAGATGCGTAAAAATACACCCTGACACCTGGGTGTGAATGGCAGCCTACAACTCAAAACCACACATATAGGATACTATTGATGACATCACAAGAAGACGCCCGGAAAACTCATCCATTCCTCCATAAAGTCTGTGACGACTATAAGGGCCTTTTCAATGCAAGTAAGAATTTCCAATTTCACATTTGTTGACACCGATGATGTCGTATGATTAATGAGCCCATATTATGATTCAGGGTATTCAAAATTGGATAAGCTTTTTTTCCTTTAAAGGTTTTTCTTACACAGATCTGTTATTCTGTTAAAGCTGCTGTTGAGCAGTTTTCAGCACAATTTCAGCTTGGGAAAATATTTTACTTGGCAACTTGAAAATTGTACATTCAATATAAAAGATGCCAATTAAGTGATAAAATTGTATTCATTTATGACTTTTTCAGGTCTGAAATATCACACTAATAATTAAGATATCTCATATAGCATTTTTTTTTCTCCCAAGACAGTGGGAATCCAAACGTTGATGATGAATGTTATTATTCCTAATTATTATTATTGTAATATCTAGATTTTTTTTTTTGTTGTTTTGGCTTGTTTTTTATTTACTTATTTATTTATTTCTATCATTTTAAGGCACTTTGAGGCCTCATTTAAAGTTTTCTGAGGCCCCCTAGTGGGCCCAGGCCCTTTGGTTAAAAATCACTCTTTACATGGGATAGATAGTTCACCCTTAAATCAATTATATGCTTGCAAAGTCTGTTGTCAAACATGACCTCTCTGCATCAGGATCATTCTATCAGATCCCAAAATCAAACCACAAATCATGTAAATATATACTCACAATGTACTGTAATACCAAAACCTCTATCTCTACATCAAACTCTTAGTTGGCCAAACAGTGATCCATCTTTTATGAATAGTTAACTTTTGCATGAATAGCAAAGAGACTGTAGTGTACTTGTATCGTATAAAAACTGTTGAGAAATTAAAAATATATAAATGTAGTATTTTGTGATGATGACAAAATCAGGAACTGTCTCTATGAGACTAATAGTTTCATAGGTACACCATCAGTCATAGAAAGAGCAAAACATTTCTGTGGACATCAAGACCAGAAGTGGTTCGTTGAAGGATCTTTGACTGCTTACTTCAGTTAATGGCATGATCATGAGCTAAGATTAGTAAGATTATTATGTTTGGGAGCAAAACCGAGGTCTGTTTTCCCTTTGCGAAGCACTTTTCATACTCATTTCAATATCTGATAATCTTTGAGTGACTCTCATTGAGAAAATTGCTTGGATAGATCAAACGAACCAGCAAAGAACACGAAAAGCCATTGCTATTAAAGTTTGTGGCTAATGATGGTCTTCAAAGCCCCCAACCCACTGAGGAGAGCAGTCATTACAAAAATATGCTTGTCCTCATAGGAAACAGTTCACCTGGTCATGAAAACTAAGAGCTTAGTCTCGCCTCACTCTTTTTAATCACGCATACGCAGAGGTAGCCAACAACATCTTTCAAGAACACAATAGGTTATATTTATCCAGCACTAGTAAAGGTTTGAATTCACACGAGAGCGCTAAATCCACTCTTAAAGGAGTATTTGGGTTCAGTACGAGTTGACAGCATTTTTGCCATGAGGTTGATTACCACAAAGCAATAATTTATGAAAAAAGAGAGAGAAGAAAAGTTGTGGTTATGGCGAGGTGCAAACAATGAAAGCAAATGAGGCCAATTTCTGCAGAATTTAAAAGAAAGGTGTACTTTGAGAGGTTCATAACTATTATACCGTTGTTATTAATGTATGTATTACTTAAGCTGTAAAATAGTTTTACTAATTTTTATTATTGTTTTTATTCATGGCAACAACGCTGTGTTAGATAATATATACAATATCAAATAAAAATACAAGGTGACTAATTCAAACGAATTCATTTGATTTGTGAAAAGATTGTACGTATTTTAAGAGGTGGCAAAATCGTAGGAATTCAGTTTGTGAAAAATCGTGCATATTTTTACGAGGCAGCAAATTCGTAGGACCTTGTATAAAGGAACACACGTAACCTTGCCCCAAAAGTTTACTGTCACAGAAATCTTGCAGAATTGTGAGTGAAGTAATATGAATTTGTTCAAATTAGTCACATTGTAAAATACATATGAATTGGCCGTGAGATAGTACTGGAATTCGCATATAATTTCAAGTCTTAAGCAAACGCAAATGTGTTTTTTCGAACATTGGGTCCAACTTTTAAAGCCTGCCACACGAACGCAGTGGATGTAAACAGGTCAGTAATTAGCCACGTGCCTCTTTATTGTCTGTTCCATTACTTGCTCAACACACAAACTCTAGCATCTGATAACGCACCTAATATCCAGCCATGTCAGGGGCTGCATGGATGGAAAGTATCCAGTGGCTAGTCTTAGCCATAGCTCCCTCCGAGCACAATGCCCCACTTGTTGCTCTGTCTCCTCTGGCATGATCCAAAGCCATATCAGGCCCTTCCAGGGGCTTCAAATCCTCCATTTTTCAGTGCGCACTCAATCTAATCTTAGGGTTTATGACTGGATATTACGATAAAGTTGGCGTTGCAAATTATCTACAGATCGTATATGTTGCACAGTGGCTAATTGAAACTGAATGAGTTCACTGTTATCAAAAAAAGCACATCAGATGAGGAGCAAGGCACCGCGATGATGGTTAATTTAGGTCTAGATAAGATATTCTGTAGCAGTGCTTGTTCTTACACACTCTTCGCACAATTATGCAAGATAATCGAGGGATTTTTATTCCTGGAGAATTCGAATCGGGTAATAGGGGCCATTAACTGTGCTAATGCATATCTCCGATTGTATCCTCAAAACGCTGCTTTACACATTCTGAATTAAGCATTTGTACATATTATCGCAGCAATTCATCCGGGAAAGGTTCCACTTGAGAACTGTTGCTAAGTGGTTCGCAGTCTAGATCAGTCAGCCAAGAAATTTAATCTCATCTCATAAAACTGATTGGTTTAATTGACTGAGAGTCTGGCAAGATTACACAAAAACAGACTTCCACTGTGCTTGCTCCTGCATACGTGCTTATAATTCTGTGCTGGAACATTTGGGATGGCAAGTTCGAGCCGTTTTGTTAAAGAATGCTTCAGCCGGGGTGAAATCGATGCACTGTGAGCTGCGCCAGCACAGTCTGAATTTTCCAAAAGGTGTTTTCTGGGAAAGATTTGTCTGTTTGTATGAGTGCAAGCATTTGTTTGCAGATGTTTATGTTGGAGGTGGGAAAACAAGGGCTTAAATGGTTACCGGGAAAAGAGGAGGGGTGCAAATCCATCCCTTTACTCCACCTACCCCACCCCATCCTCTATACTGCTTCCTTATTCTGCCCGGCCACGGACACTTGCCTTTTGTATGGAGGGAGAAACAATCCACTCTCTCTGTTTGGAAAAAAATACTTGCAAGAGAAGAGACTGGGAGCTTCCAGGTGCTTTGCTCCCAGTTAAAAGCCCTGTAAGGAGGTCCTCTTCTTGCCTGGAGTCAGGAGAGCCACTGCCTCGTGAAGTTGAGCACCCTGCCTCTCACATTCTCCCTCTCCCTCTCTCTCTTTCTTTCTCTCTCCCTCCTACTTTCCACCCTGTGAGAGTGCACAGAGATTCAGAAGGTGCGTCTGAAATCTACTTGTATCCAGGCTGGAGACAGCACCACAAGGACTTTTTCCCCCTTTGCTGCGACAAGCACGTGGACTTAATTTTCAGCAGAGACAGAAATAAGAATAAGAAGCAGACTGGCACCTGCCACTGAGAAGCAGAACTTTCTCTAGAGTTGTGTTCGTCCTTTCTGCGCGTATGTAAACAATATTTGACTGCGACCAAGTGCCAAGACATTCCCGAGACTTCCCTGTCTGCTGGGATCCCGTCACATCTTCTTAAGTTATTTCTCCAGAGATGACTGTCTGAAGAAGGAACGCAGAAAAGAGCCACCTGACCTGCAGAAGTTACCTGCCTGAGTAATTGAGGTGAAGCAGAAAGGTGAGGTAAGTTCATATCTGAATCTTTCATTTTCCTTCCCCTCCGGGTGCAGGCATATGTCATCTGAAAATGTTTTTCATATCCCGTTGCTTCACAGCAATTGAATCCAAATGCAAGACAGGGAGAGAGAGAGAGAGAGAGAGAGAGAGAGAGAGAGGAGGAAAAACAGTCGGGTTCACATCTCAATCATGAGACCAACATAATTCTCAGCGCACTGCTACACACAAGGCAGATTAACAGAATGTTTTAGTGCTCTACCCCCATTAATCTCTGCAAAATATGTGGCGCATTTTTCTAAACAGAGCCATGTGGCTACCACTGCATTCATGCTGATGCTGCTTGTGTGTGGTTGTGGTTTGCGTGTGCTTGTGGCTGGATAGGTTGCGTGGTTCAGGTAGTGTGGTGGGTCTCACAGCTGTTTTGGAGTTGGAGAGGGAGAGAGTTATATAACTGCAGCAGTCTCGCTCTCACTGACACCTGGGACTGTTTGGTCTGTACTCTGTTGCGCACCAGTGCCACTCACTTAAATGTAGCTCCGCCCACAGTGTTCTGTAGTCCATGCCCACTTTTTAGCTCCTGAAAGCATTTCATTTTAACCTGCCAGACATAGTCCACTTTAGAGGTTTAATTGTCACATTAAATCTGCTCTTTTGAAGTCAACATGAAACAAAAACGGGCATTATTGTTGTTGTTGTTCTTGTACTGAAAGTGCTTTGACCTGTCAGACGTTTCAGAGGTTTAAATCACATTAAATACTTTATTTCTTCTAAAGTCAACATGAAACCAAAATGAATCACGTATATTTTTATTATTATTTATTATATGACATAAATGCACCCTATATGATTATTCTTATTCTTATTTGTATTATTCTTATTATCAGTGTAGGTATAGTTCACATCAGAGGATAAAACAAAATGGACCCTATTCATCATTAGTAATAGTAATAATAATTGCCATTTATTAGGAGCCAGTCGGTTTTTAATGGACATCTTTAATTTTTCTCTTTAAATAGTCTAATAGTCTCCAAATTCCATGTTGACTTGAATGGAAACATCCAGTGCTGTTTTTTTCAACTACTGATGTATCTTCGTCAGCTGTAGCTTCTCACCTCAGCGACTTTTATACATGATGTTTTGTCATAATATGTCAAAAAAGGTCTAAAAGAGGTTTTCCACACATAATCAACTACTGCACATGGCATGAGCTCCGTTCAGCAGTCTTAATTTCAGACGGAGAGCGAGAGAGGACTGTGAGAGAGAAGGGAATGTGCTTTCATAATACATTCTTCACCAAGAGCACTGGGGAATAGTATTCAATAATACTTTTTTCTCGTCTGAGTAGCAGGGCCCAGCTTCTACAGAACTGAAACAGACCCAGTCTGGAAAAGACGGCATGCTCTCCTCTAAAAACATTTGGCGCCTCAACATGATGGCTTTCAGGAGAAGCGGTTGAGGTCTGACTGCGAACCTGTGCGTCAGTGCCGCTAGGGCTACCACATTACACAAGCGTCCGACGTGATCTGAACCCCTGAGCGGAAAAGAGAGGTTAGAGAAAACGTGTCCAAGACACTCCACAGATAAAGGGCCCGTCATCCTCACACACTTCTGATTCCTCCATCTGGAAATGGTCCAAGGCTTCTGCTGTAGATGGGATGCTGTCTTCTGCGGTTAGTTCAGAGGACGGGAAAGTCAGCTGTGAAGTATGATGTGATTTTATGATGAATGTGCCTCATCTGGTCCTGTTATCAGGAGATGCAGCAGACAGCGTCCCACCTTTCTGACTGCAATTACAGCGATAGCTTCAATCCGCCAAACACCTCACTCCTTCTCGCACATACTTTGACCCTTCTCCCCACATGCACATTTCGCTTGGGTAAAGCCAAGGAGATCTGTTATACCTTGTGAAAGCTATTTCTTTGCAGTTTATTTGTCAATTCGAAATCTGACATTTTGCACATGGGACCGTAGACATCTTTCTGCCAATCACCTGAGCTGTAAATGTCATGTGAGTAATCTCTCCTGGAGCTGCAGGAAAATGACATCATGACTAGTCCGTTTCAAGATTTTAAAGGGACAGTTCACCAAAAAATGAACATTCTGTCATTTAATAATCCTCGTGTCATTCCAAGCCTGTAAGTTTCAGTTTTAAACAATGTACGTTTAAGTATTTTTATGTGCTTTTCTGATTTTATTAGTTTTGTTTTAAACATATCTGTTTAGTTTTCGTTTATTTTTATTTACTTCACAATATTTAAAAAAAAAAAATGTAGTTATGGCATCTACCAGCCGGGGCTAACAGGGCCGTGCTAACTAATTTTTGACTGCTTGGGCAAAGTACACAAAAGAAAATACTTTGGCAGTGTGAAGCCATAATGGCGAGTCAATGCTGTAACCATGGATGCCCACCTTTGGGATGGTCCAATAACTCTGCTGACTGCTTTTTATGATGTCAGTTGGCTCTGTCAGGCTGGACCTGATAAAATGCATTTCTTTCTTTATTACATTACATAACTCCAACCTCCGTTGATGGACGCTTTTATGTATGGACCATTCATAATTGGTGCACGCTTATTGGTTGTGCCGATCAGTAAGCCTTTGTCCATGTCCATCCATCTGCCTTGTTAATTCTGGGGCAATTTTCAGTCACTGAATCTTGTTTATAAGGTCCATCGCAGACACTGAGAACCATATTTCCCTGTGCTTTGGATCCCTTTAACTGAAGGTGGATGTAAATGTGTGCCCTGGAGAAGCCATATCTGAGAAATAAAAAGAAGCAAAGTTTATCCAAACCATTATAGATGTCTCTTTTCATTCGGCTTGTAATGGCTTGCTGCAGATTCAATTCCCATTTGAGTTTTTATTTTTTTACTGTGCAACGGAGGAAAATGATACAAAATCCATTACACATGCTCAATCAGTGAGAGAGACTAGACAGAGAATCTGGCCCACTGCAGACTCAGAAGCATATGGGAAATGTTGGACACACCAATAGGTTGAACTTTTACTTCGGGTTTATGAGAGGCGATGTCTTGTATTATGGCCAGCAAACCCTCACCAAAGGTGAAGGAATATGTATGTGTAGGACAGAATTGAGTGTCAAACTTATAAAGTATGTGGACTGTCATATGGAGAATTTTATTTATTTATTTTACTTTTTCTTTTTCTTTTTTTTTTTTATAAACTTACTCTTGCTAGTTTGCCAAATGAGAAATGTGGACACATTTTTTTTATATAGTGCCACTAGAGGGCAGAGTTTCTGACCTTGACTATGCAAACCCCGGTACATGGGAATGTGAAGAACACACACATGCTCAGAATAGCAATATTGTACCTTAAACATACACTGGTAGCACTTCATAATAAGGATCTTTATTTTATTAGTGATAGCTTCTGTCTCTTTTGTTTTATATGTTTTGACTCTGCCTGAAATATTGAGGCGATATGTCACCACAATTTCTTTTCAGAATTTATTTGTCATTCCAAATGCATTGTTTTTTAATCTTATTATTTTTCTATTATTCTTTTATTCTATCATTATTATTTAGAACATTTTAAAAAAAAAGAGAGGTGGTTTTTAATGATTTTCCGTACAATGAAAGTCATACAGCCAAAGCTGTTTTGGTTATAAACTATTTTTCTAAATAGTTTCTTTTGGGCTCTACAGAAGAAAGTCATACGGGTTTAGAATGGCACAAAGGTTGTTTTAAGAATGTGTAGATATTTTTACTGGAAACTAAAACAAAAAAACACTCACATTAATAGGATTTGTTTGCACTTTATATATTAACTTTAATGCATTATGAACAACGGTGCATTGTTAGTTCATGATACATAATGCATCATTGAAAGTTGTGAAAAGTGAAATCGATTTGTCTATATTTTCCCTGCTTTGTTTGGCCTACGACCATGTCATACTCTCTTATTTTGAGCTCGTTAATGTTGGCAGAAAGGTTCTCCTCATCAACCGTGTGGTAACCTTCATACCTCCTTTATTTGGTGTACACTTTAAACAGGAAATGAAGGAGAATACCACTCATGCTCCGGGAAAGGCATATGCCTGACTGTGTTACGTTCCAGGAACTCACGCCCCCATCTCTCACCATTACCATTAGTTTCTAGATGTTTTTCGCTCACCAAGAGAGAGGAAAAACAGTCCTGTTCAATGGTGCTACGAGGCATTCCTTTGAGGAGCTGTGCTTTTCCCCAAAGTCTGTGTGATGGGGCTCGGCAGGCTTCGTTCCTTCCGCCCGTTCTCCACTTAAGGTATGACGGACAAAAGAAAAACAGCGAATGAGGAATTACCCTCAAAGCTGTAGGAAACAGCACTTTGGCATAAGCCGACTCTGCAATCAGCAACGTGCTTAGCCTGCGTCGCCGATTAGACGAGGGTGCGTGCCTTTGTGAGGGAGTGTGTGAACATCTCAGACCTTAACGAAAAATGCCGCCGGTCGCTTAATCAAACATCCTGTTGCATGAGGCTTCGTTCCAGTGGGTTGTTCGCGGATTGGTCTGGACAGGAAAAGAGGTGCAAACACATCCAGGAAAGGGGAGGTTATCTGTGAAGGCCAATGGGTTTATTCTGTGGGCGCTAGGGTGTGAAGATGTCAACTGGTTTGATTGATTGAGTGGAAAGGTGCACTGCCCTGAACAGATGTGTCTGTTTTGTTATTCTCAGTAGGACACAATTGAACACATGCTTGCGGAAATTAACAGCTTTAATTTAAGTCTGATGAATGCGGAAAAGATCTGGGCTTAGATTCAGGGCTGATTTAAAATATCATAAATCACGTAAAACTATGTGAATGCACTGAAAAAAATTCTTAATCAGTATTCTTTGTCAAAAAAATTATAAAAGCTAATTATACTTAAAGTATATGTGTGTGTGTATGTATGTATATGTATATGTATATATACTTTACGTATAAGTATTTCATATTTCATTAAGTTCATTAACATGTGAATATTATATATATATATATATATATATATATATATATATAAAGATGAAGTAAATATTTTATATTTAAGTTCATTTAAATGAATATATAACACATTTAAACTGATGTATGCTTAAGTCAAAACTACTAAGCAAATAAAAACAATATTAAGCAAATGTCAGATATTTTTATTGAAAAACAAGGTATAATTAAACCAGTTTGCAGCCCATGCATTGTGTTTGTTCTCCACAATAAAAAATCAAAAAAGAACAATAATAACCAACATCTCTCCGTTCAACCTTTGTTACTTCAGTTATTCTTTTGGCTTCCCAATAATCTTGCAGTTTTACTAAATTTCCCTTCGGGGATCAATAAAGTTGCTATCTATCTTTCTATCTATCTATCTTGTCTTCCTAGTCTTTCATTTTCACATTCCCTTCTTCGCTGCATTCCCTCATTTGCTCTCCCCTGGCTCTTGAAAATGCACTGGACGTGGATAAGTTTTTCCGTTCCGTTGGCAATAGAAGGAAATGGGGAAGCTTGGCAAGCGGCTGTTATTATTTTTCCTTTTGCACAGTATCAGCTCTTTCAGCAGCCTCTCTGTCATTCAGACCCAGCAAACGTCTCCACGATCACAATCTGAAGCTGTCTTATCAGCATCACGCTTCCAGACGGGACTGAGAGCTAGACGGTCGAGGCATTTTCACACCAAAACATTACAACTGTTAATTGCAGACAACATTGTAAACAGAAACAGCATAATTTTATGGAACTATTTTCATCTAATTGGTTGTATTGTTTGTGTAATGGTGGCCAGCAAATGATTACCATGGTTCTTCAAGATTTTAGAAGTATTTGAATGAAACACTAACGAAAGAGTCTTAAGAAGAAAGATCTGAAGCATGATTTGGCTCTTTCTGTTTTTTGGGGGGGTTTTTTACTGTAGATTTATGTTTGATCCTTACTTTTACCCCCCTTTTTTATGACTCATTACTCATACTACAGTTTATTTGATGTTTGTGATGAAACAGTGGTTCATGGTTTGGCACACTGAAATCCAAAATGCCTTTGGTCAAATTCTGTGACTCAAAATATTATTTGTACACAAGGAAGGGAAGAGAAATCCCAGAAGCTCCACAGAGGACTTCACAAAATAATTGAGTTTTACCAAATAAGACATTTAGTATTTCTTTGGGTTTCTGTTTTAATTTAGCAGCCAAAATAGCATAGTTTTGCGTTGTGTTTTGCAGAATAAAATCTTTATTTGTGTGCATGGTGTTCCTAAATCTTGCAGTGCATTTCCAAGGAAACTTTAGAAAACATTGACAGAATATCAAAATAAGAGCTGAATCCAGCTGGAGGCACTTATGGCCTTGTTTGGTTTAGTTCTACCTGCACAAGGGAACCCAACTGAATCGTAATGGGACATCAGTTGATGGGCTTTGAGGTTCAGAGGGACTTGATTTCTTTTAATTGGACGCTGGTTGATTTTACCGGCTTTCTCATTACTCTCTTGTTCGGCATCTGGGAGCCAAACTGATGAGGGACTCCAAGCCTACAGGAAAGACGCAGAACAGTGCCAGTTCCTCTCTGGGTCAAATCCTTAAAATAAAACTCCAGTTATAACTTCGTCTTTGTCCTCCCAGGCCAAGATTTTTTACCCTCTTTTCTCACATTAAGGGAAGGGTTGATGGATGATCTGCAACAGCAGAGATGGGAATAGGGCTTTAGAGGTTATTTACTTCAGCTTAAGTCTTGGATAATATTTCTTTACATGTGTTCCCAGTTTTTTCCTCCGACAACTTCTTAGGGGAATTGAGAACACTGCCGACAACAGTTCCAGTTGTTACCCTTGCACTTTTAAGTAAGATTCTTCCAGAAGTACGTTAGTAACATTACCCATACTCATCTTCATCCAGTTTCCATCAGATCATTGTTATTTTAGGAATGATTTGTCATAGTGATTGTGTCTTTTCTGTGATATAGCTATATAAAGACCACAAAAGAACAGTTTCAAAGTGAAACGTCCAGTGAGTGGCACAAAAAACGCAATTTTGGTACGTGACCCTGGCACTTGTTACGTTGATGTATGCGCATATTGCTGTGTTTGTATTACGTTTCACTTCAGGTACGTATTCTGGTGTTTCATTAAAATGAATCACTAAAATTAATGCTCTGTCTTAAACATCCTCTACACCAAACATAAATGCAAAAGTGATTATGCTGTGCTATTTTAACTTCCTTTTGCAGATTTTAATTGCAATGCCGTATCGTTTGAGCTACCAAACAAACCTATTGAGATAGAAATATGCATATAATTTGCATATAAAGCTGATGTGACACTAATGTTCAAATATATCAGTTTTCAAATGTCACAGCATGTCAAAATTGGTTTACACAAATCACAAAAATTTTGCTTTATTAATAGAAACTGAGGAATAACAGTTGTGGGAGTTTTACTGCCTCCAGTGTTCATTTCAACTGGAAACAGCCATTCGTACATTTTTGGAGTTTCGCAGAAATGTAGGTAGAGGAACATACTTCCAATGAGCCTATAGAGGTTGCATTTTGGAGCTGGGAAGAACTTTTATTTAGTTATTACTTATTTAGAAATTAATACTTTTATTCAGTAAGGATGCAGTTGACGCAATGCGAAAGTAAATACATTTATAATGTTACAAAAGATATAATAAATGCTATTATTTTAAACCTTCTTTTTGTTAATCCTAAATAAAATGTTAAAAAATGGAACTAATTTATTATACAAATATTATAAAGTAGCGCAATGGTTTTCAATATTTAATAATATGAAATGTTTCCTGAGCAGCAAATCAGCATATTAGAATGATGTAAAGAATACTGAAGAAATTTTGACGTCACAGGAATAGATTACATTTTAAAATATATTTGCATGGAGAACATCAATTTTAAATTGTAATAATTTACAACAATGCTGTTTTAACAGTAGTTAAAAACACAAAAAAGAAGGATAGATAGACACATCCACAAATTAGACAAATTTCCCCTTCCCTTCTCTTCTGATGCCCAGTATACTGCTGCAACTCCGGGCAGTTTGGTGTGACAGAATGAAGGAGGAACTCGACAAGCTGGCCAAAGATGAGAGTGCTCAAATGGGCCGTGCACCATCCAACTCCCAAGCACAACAGAGCGCTTGTGTTCTCCCTTAACCACAGCAAGGAAGAGATTCATGTTAGCATGGAGAACTGGCTGCTGATGCAGCGAGCTTGACCTTTCACATATGCTAGCACTTGCTGAAGAAAGATGGAACATGTTGACTATAAATAAGTTAGTCGCTATGTTCATTCAACGATCTCTTTTAAAAAAAAAAAGTTTCAAAAAATCGAAACTCATCCAAAATGTAATTTCTGGGCTGTTTATTTGAAGACTGATATTGCTTCAAACGGTTTGATGCTATATTCAGTTTCTTCATTTATTTGCTTTGCGTTTAATGAGACTTACAACTGATTAAACGCTCTGTCCATGTTCTCTCTTTTCCTTTCGTTGAGATTTATCCATTAAAACTCTCGTTTTTTGCTGCATGGCTAATGCAAACCAGAGCGTTCTGGCCTGCCAATAAGCGACACTGTCGTACCTGATCCAAGTGTGGCTCGCCAGCACTTCCTGCATGGTCAGTGTTTTTTTTTTTTTTTTATCCTTTATAGAAGTGTAAGGAAAAAACTTTCCCATGTGTTATGCGTGATATTCATCTTCAAGTGGCTTGATGCCTGTGCAATAATTTAGCTGGAGTGGTTTTAGTGCTTTGATCAGCAAGAGGTTTTAAAAGGTTTGTACAGAAACGTACAGGCTCACTAGTTTCGCCTCTAGCTGGAGATTTTTGCCTGATTAAGGAGACCGTCCCACCTGCAACCTTTGTTTCCTGCAATTTGTTTGTCTCGTCTCAGAATGTCCCGTGCCTTGCACCGGTTGTGCAATCAAGATCAGTGTGCTGTTTGTCTAAATCTCAAAGGCCCACTTTCTTTCCTTCGTGTAAAAAGGTACACTGTATCCCATTACCCAGGCTAAAGCTGATGAAAATGTAGAGCGTCTCAGAGACACGCCATCCCCATTCACATCCCTATTTACCTCCCTTTTGGAAGCTTCTGTTCGATCAGAATTTGATTAAACAGATTTTGACTTGATTACCGGCAGCATACACCTATAGAAGTTTGTTTCTGCAAAAATACATAAAGGTTATTGTGAGGTATTTTAAATAATAAAACAACATTGTGAGATTCAGCAAGGGTGCACTTAATTGTAATGTTACAATGATACCTATTTTAAATAAATGCTACTCTTTTTTTTTTAAATCTTCCATTCATCAGATAATCCTGAAAAATATTCCGTAAAAATATTAAGCTGAACAACTGTTTTTTTTAAACGTTAAATAGAATACATTTCCAAAAACACACACAAAATGCATGTGTGTATATATATTTGTGTAAGTGTATATGTATTTTATGCTAGTTCAAGTCAATAAATAAATGGTACTAAAACTGCCAGTTTTAGGTGTCAGCAAGACCCTATTTTATTAAACAATCCATTGAATCATTTTGATTAGACATTTTGTTTAAAACGGCTGTTTCATTTAGAAAAGAAACGAGTGCCTTTGTCAATGTGAATACTATCCATCTTAAACCCTGTGTGATATTAGAAGTTTTGAATGCTATTTAGATAATAAGTCGGTGGATTATATTACTCTGATACTGAGACAGACTGCTATACATGCCTCATATTTTTACCATTTCTAGTGTTTATGTAAAGTGAGAGACCATGTGTTCCAAATAATTACAACAAGAGGATTTCTTCTGAACTTCCTGTCTGAGCCACATGTCTGGAAAAGCTGCTAACTCATGCCTGCTCAGATGAAGGTCATCCTCAGCTTATAAAGTGAGCTTGTGATGCTCATTCTACTCTGACAATCACATAAATCTAAGTAATGCCATGCGAGAGGAAGTTCAAACGCCTTTCTGAATATTCAAAATAATTTATATAAGTATAATAAGTATATAAGTATAAGTCCTTTTCATTTTGTGCATTGTGTGTCTCTTTACTTGGTAATTAGATTGGATAACTAATCCTGACATCCCGATGTCATCATCATAACCTTGTTGAATTGATGAAAAATTAAACCAGGGGCGTCTTGAGTTCAAAGCAGCCTGTAATACAAAGCCATGACAAGACAAAGGGCGACCTGTTCTTGTTCTCCTGCTCTGAAATACAGATCTTCCAAACCAGGCTCTTCCAGTCCTGTCCTCTCACTTGAATACTGTCCTTTTTGAAAATGACCCAACTCTAAAGACAATGCATGATTTCCTTTGGTCCAAACATAGTTATCCCTGTCACAGATTTATTTTCCTGGCATAGCTAGAAAGAGTCAAACTATTAAGCTTGTTTGAGTGGAACTCAAGTCTCTATGAACATGATCCAGCCTTCATAACGTTACAAAGACTCCCTATGGGGGTTTCTATCTGATCGCCCAGGCGAAACAATACAGAGCGTGACCCCTGCAGGACTAACCCACCTGCTTTAACCAAATGTAGGTGAACCTGGAGAAAGAAAACCTACAGGATCGGAGTTCTGCCAGTGCACTGTGGATCATGGACACGTGTGATCGGGTCCAAGTAGCAACTGCTAATCCGTTTACATTCAGCCGAGACTCGGTAAGAGGATATTAAATCTGGAGGGTATTGTGTGGCGGTTCTTAAGCAACCCGAAAACACTTCCTACATCCCATCATGCTCTGCAGAATAGAGTGCCACCCTATGCTTGGGCAACGCATTTGGCAGCTCATATGAGTGTGTGGGTTTAACAGTAATTGAATTAGGAATGTTTCTGTTTGCAAATAGCTGCATTGGTCACACCGTCCCACAGAATCATAGCATAAATCTCTCTATTAGGTATTTATGGAATCCAGATGAGTCTGCAGAGGAATGTTTTAATTTAGCCTCATTATTGATATTGCAGTGATGTACCAAAGCTGGAAAACACATTTACATTTACCATTTAGCAGTACCATAAAGAAAAGCACAAACATACACAAAATATTTGATACCATTTATATTAGGTGGCCTTAACTGCTATGTATTTACATTTAAATTAATAATTTATTACAACGCTCTTATTACGTACATACATGTTTGTACATTGTACATTTGTAAAAAAAAAAAATACCAATATGAGGTAACATCTGTAATTAATTTATGTAATTGCATTTAGAATTACACTGTTGACCCATCACTTACACTTTAACCCACCCTTAAACCTACCCATATACCACTAAACCTGACCCTAACCTTACTCGCATGTAAACTCAATAGCAGCAAAAGTGTTTTGCAATACAATATAAACACAATAAATGCATTGCACTTGTTTTTTGAAAGTACAAGTGTACAATGTGTCCATATATTTTTGCATATTATCAGCTGTATAATATCATCATCCACAGAAGAGGTTTGCAGACATTGAGATGACCTGACAGAGACAAAATGCTCTTTGTGAAATCCACTCTCCCTTCCAAAAACTCGATCAGATGATTCACTAAAAAAAAAAGAAAATTGGTTACGTGCCTTACTGCTGACTAAATTGTTTTGAATCCCATCAGACAAAACAGTACCTCTGCTGTCCTTCAACTGAAATACTGCTGCACAAAAATGATCATCAACTGGACTGCAAATGTTCTTCTGCGGTATTGATGACCGTCTTGTGTCCTCTTAGGGCCATACTGATGTAGTTCAGCAACCCAAACAAAGACATGTGTTTCTGAAAAATGTAGCAATTTAAGTCACCCTTCCACAAACTGCACACATAACTACAGTCCTTGAGACAAAATAAGGCTCAGGCGAATTTGATTCACATACACAGGAAGTTGGGAATGGTTTAATTTACAAACAAAGTGGATCTCAGTGGATCTCATTTTCATTTGGGATTGAGACCCACAGGCCTTCAAAGGGAATCCATGAAAAATTCAAAATGAGACCAAATAAGAGACTAAACTGTTCTTTAACGCCATATCATTTATTTGTTCATTAAGTGAGAAGTCTATTCGTGTTATCCTTGCTATTGTGTCCGTCTTACTAACTACTTCTATTGCATATTTTATAAAAGCTGCTTGGGAACAGTTTTTTTGTTTGTTTGTTGTTGTTTTTTTAACTGAATGGAACATTTTTCCGTTATATTCAGATGATGGATAGGTAAAAGCTAACATTAAGTAACTTAACTCAATAGGAAGTACATATTTTCCCCAGAAAAAAAAACGTTTGCTTATAATTATATTGGATTATATATATAATATATATATATATATATATATATATATATATATATATATATATATATATATATATAATTATCATATATAATATTTATATATCTCATGTTGTTTTGCACAGTATAAATAGGTCTTATATATAGCTGGTTTTATATTTTAGGCAGTGGGTTCCTAACAAGATCATCATACTGGGGGGTCCTTGGCATTAACAAGTTTGAAAACCCTTTGCTAGTGAACTAGGCAACTTGATGAGGCTGTTAGAGTACATTTATAGTGAATTATTCATCTTTAGGGGAGATATGGGGGATGAGAGTGATTTTGGCATTTAGCATGGAAATAGATCCTGAACCATGGTGCCCACAGACACTAGTACAATCGTCTCTCGCCTGCCTTTCTCTCACTTTCCCATCACAGACTCTCACACAAATCATTAAAATAGCATTTTAAGCACTAGTTAAGTCATTCCAGCAGAAACCACAGTCTCCTTATTAGGCAGCCTGCGATTCAGCGAACGGCACCCGGCACAAGAAAAAGATTTTGGAAAAGCAAAGAAAGAGTTAGACTCTGTTTGTTTTCTTGTCTGTCCTTTGTGTCTATTTCCTGTCGGTTTTGCGAAGGCGTTGGATGTCGTTGTCTAGATTTAGGGATTTAGTCTGCGTAGGAGGGTGTGAAAAGTTCATAGTTTCCCCATTCTTAAAAATGCAGTCTTTATTGGCTTTTTTCCCTCAGGGAACACTAATATGCTGTATCACTAACATCATTTTTTTCCCATTTTTGAAGCATTTTTCTTGCAGAGACGATAAAACTGCATGGAGGAGTCTTGTCTAGACCAGGCGAGTTTTTCAAGTGGGGTTCATCTGCTTGATTCACGGCCTCAAAGTCTCCTCCAAACCCAGCAACAACACACACTTGTAGAGCCGAACATTCCAGCACTATTATTTTTGCATTATATTCCTATTGCTTGAAAGACAGAGGCAGTTATCTGCTCCATTAGCTCCACACGCCATACAAATCAGCCTACTATTCCTGAGGTTTCATCACATTTTGCAGTGTTTATACATTAACAGGTAACTCATTTTGTATTGATAACACACTTCATCTTTGTCTATCATATCCTTTTTTTCTGGACCACCTCAAGGCCCTGATATACTCATGATGGAATTATTTTATGCTGTTTGCTTGAAAGTGGAAAAAAAAACAATTTGGAAATCTGAACAGCAGGAAAGTGTTATAACTAATATCCTGACATCTGAAGCTAGATTGCTTTTTATTAAAGGGTTAGTTCACCCAAAAATTCTGTCATTAATTACTCACCCTCATGTCGTTCCAAACCCATAAGACCTTTTTTCATCTACAGGACACAAATTATAATATTTTTGATGAAATCCCGCTTAGATAGCAAAGCAGCTAAAACGTTCCTAACACCAGAAAGGTATGAAAAGGACATCATTAAAAGTTCATATCCATTATTCATATAACCACCAGATGTCACATATTTTAATTGTTTCTCATCTATGCAGGATCGGAAAGCGCTCAGGTTTTATCAAAATAATATAATTTGTTATAATTCTGAAGATGAATAAAAGTCTTGTGGGTTTAGTCAAAAACATGTTAATTTGTGTTATAAATATGAACGTCTTATGGGTGACTAATTAATAAAAGAATTTTTACTATCCCTTTAAACATAAAACAGTGTCAGGGCCACTTTCAGTTAGAAATACACCTTTAATTTCTCCTGTAAAGCAGCTTTTCATGCCTGTTCATGTTTTTTATCACGATTGACCTTGACGGCCTGAATACAAGCAATGAACTAGAGATGATTTCCACATCAAAGACGACAGAGTCCCAGTGTACACCTACCTATTACGTACTTGACCACAGATCAATGGTAGATCGTAGGCGTTTACCCGCTGGAGCACATTTTTCCAGAAAGTTTACTTTGGCAAGCTGTTTTGAACTCCTGAAACAAACAAACTTCGTTTTCTTCAAAATAATGTCACGCCAGTTCTTCAATTTTGCATGATCTAGCGTAACCATCCTGTTAACCTTAAACTAATATAGTCTTTAGGGTGTTTATAGGATACTCATGTCATTCCAAACCTGTAATACTTTCTGTCTTTGGAGAAAAACAAAAATATAAAAAAAGAATAACTTGGTGTGTTTTATTTTCCATACAATGAAAGTCAATGGCATCCAAAACACATATATGCAGTAGAAATCAAATGCTTTTCTAGAAATATCTATTACTTGGCTTCAAAATGTGCTATGGTGTTTTGTAGCTATTGTCTTCAATGAGGTGTCACCCTAACATCTGCCCCGTAGATTAGCGCACACACGCAGCAGTCTGCTTTACTTTGATATATTATGTCTAAGCATGGAGGCTCCTTAGTCTGCATCTCAATAGTAGGTTTGTCGAGCTCCAGGGTGTCTATGGATACATGCCCAGTCTGAAAAGATCTACAAAGCCAGACGAGAGGACCAAAGAACCCTTGTCTTGTCCAAAAAAGGGGCATGAGTCCAACAGGGATTAAAACGGCATTCCTCTGCCACCCCACAGAAGCCACAAAATGGTGGTTGCATGGAGAGAATTGGAATGCCTCGTCCATGACTTGACTATTGGCTTTGCTTAAAAGACCGAACATGGCAGTCTCTAAAAAATTGCTTATAACCATTAAGCCCTCCGTGATTGGAGCCATTTCAGTTCATATGATCTTTCATGAGCTTTAGAGCAGGGAATGGTGTTATTTAGTGTGATATTTTTATCTTCAGGCCGCAGATTGTTAAAACAGGAAGAGGAATATTAGACGGCTGTGCTTAGATTTATAATTCATTTGCCTACTGACAAGCCTTTTTACCCTTGTGCTATTTGAAAGCAGGCCTTTGTGGTGTAAAAAGCTATTTTCTGCCATGATGTTCATTTGAAGCAAATGGTCGATTTGCTATAAAACTGCTAATTTGTCAGATGCTGTTTCATTTCATTAATTCTTCTCCCATCTGCATGTAAAAATGGATTGCGCCATATTCAGTGGCAAGGAGTGGTTTTCTCATAGCTTTTTCCCTCAGTGGCTGTGGTCCATTGATTTTAGCCCCCTTTCCCTAAACCTAAGTAAACACATTCTTTTCCAAACCATACTAAAGAGCAGAGTTCTTGGTCAGCAACTCGTGAATGATTAGAGAAAGGGCTGTTTGGGTAATTTGCATGTACTTTACTTTGTGTCACGAAGAGCTCGTTTACAGGCTGTGGCATTGACTTCAGCCAATTAATTATCCTTGGACTCAATGGAGCGGCACGTTCTCACCTTCTGCTTTGTTTCATGCATTTGAATCCACGAGACATGCATAGCACTGTACAAAACACTGTATTTTTCTTTTCTCAGTTAGTACATACATTCATACCATTGCCAAATGTTCTTATGTTCTGCATGTCATTTCAGCTTTTTGTCTACAGATGGGGATGTTAAAGGAACAGTTCACTTGTAATTATACCATCATTTACTCACATTGATTTACATGATCGCAACTTTTCTCAAATTTCTTCTATAATTGTTTGTCACATTTCTTAAAATACAGAAGAATTTGTATATAAATACTGATTGTTTCCGTTCTGCGTTGATACACTTGTAACACTTGAAACTTTGCTACTACATGTCAACTAGCAGTCATTACTAGCAGTACTAGTCGACTGTCTGCTTAATAACTTCTAACTCTTAATTGTAATGGGTCCACAACATGCTAACTATAAGAAACTTTACAAGTACATGCCAACTTCTTCTACTAACCCTAAACCTAAAGTTACAGTATACTCCTAGAGTTAGTAGACCTGTAGTTGCAAATTAATAAAAAATTAGCTGACGTGGGGTTCACATGTTACAAAGTCACTTACAGTAAGTAGAATGTCTAAAGTGGACTATCAAAATAAAGTGTAACCAATAAATCTGTTATTATAAATATTGTAAATGCAGCCTAGCTTTTAAAAATCTTATAAGCCCAGTACTTTTGAATGGTAGTCTAAGCGTTAGTATATTTTTGATATATATTGCATTAATGCTAGTGTTAATGTTTTATATGTGCAAGCATGAATGATGAATGCGAACCGACTGAATTCAGTTTCACAGAGGCTGTTTGGGAAGGTTATGTGTGGTCTTTTTTCACCTCCATGTTTCAGTCCACATCAAGGACTTTTCTATAGCTGTTGTGCTGCATTGATAAACAATGGGTCGTCTATTTAATGGAGCTCCAGCAGTGCCCACCCAGACTTCTAAAGGAATGTGCCACCGTTCATAACAGATGCCAGAGACCCCAGCGGCGCAGTATTCAGTATTGCAAACCAGAATTCAAGTATCCAAGTGAATAGTTTCGAAAAGTGATCATTCAGAATAATTGTCCTGAAACGTAGCAGAAACTTATCTAACCGTTTATGGCTCACTAATCAAAGCTACAAAGTAAAGCCCCTGATATGGTGGCGACAATGGACTTTCTCAGCGGTATTCCCCTCTGTAGGCACCTGCTGTCAGGGTGAGCATGACGGTGACCCCAGTGCTGGTCCTCAGATAGGGCAAATACACTGAATGAAAAGAGAAAGAAAACGAAGGAATGTGTGCAAGGAATTTTAACAGAGTCCCCCCTTTGTTGCATCTCTGAGACTAATGGCCACTCCTTACAAAGCAACCATCTGAGTAAAGTGTCCAATCAGAAAAGAAAAGCAAGAAAGCCAATGATTGAGAGAAGGTCTGCACCACGGCTCATACCAAGATGCAGGCGTGTAGTTTGGCAGGGACCAAGGATTTCCATTAAATAGCAGGTTTCAGGAACAAGATAATTGTTCTAGCAGAACTGACCCCCTCTCACCTATTCCTCATCCCGTCTTTCTCCTCAACTCTTTCACTCTACTCTCTTTTTCAGCCCATATGTGGTCTGTTTTTTCTCGTCTAAATCAGAGAGCTGCAAGAGAGGTCATTTTCACACCTTAATGAATGAATACCACAGACTTTGCAGCGTAACGTGACATTCGCTGTTCTTAAAAAGTCATTTGAAGTGTATTTATCGTAATATTCCTGTATATTTATATATTAAACCATTTTCATGAGCACGTGACGCAGATTGCCTCAAAGAAACCTGTTTGCATCAGTTTGACTACTTTTACAATTAAGGTGCTGAAAATATTTAGTTTCAGATGGATAGTCTTTGATATGGGATATTGGTGTATCCTCACTCCATGGTTATACATCAATAAATGCTCATTAACTGTTGTTTTTAAAGTGTCCGTCAAAATGAGTCAGCTTACTTGTGAGGTTGTAATAGACTTGGCTCATCATTCCAGAGTACAAAAATGACTCCTTCGCCAATATGAAAAGTGTCCGAAATTTTCAGTCTATAATAAAACCAGCAATGATGTGCAGTTTTTGTGTTTTCATAACCATACCATACCAGTATTGCGTGTTCATATGTTTTGAAACATTATTTTTGAAACAACAGGGAAAAAAATAGTGCTCATGTTTTTTATATTTATATATATATATATATATATATATATATATATATATAATATATTGTTGGTCATTGTTTAGTACAATTGGTCTATAAACTGGTGTCGAAAGGTAGAAAAGATTCATAAACTGGATGCTAAATGATTAATTTTAGGAGCCAGTGCTTCCTAGTCTTTTGATTAGTCTGGAACCCTGCTAACTAGTCATAGCAAGCACAAAAGTTGCAATTCCTGTGGGCCTGGACTAGTTTAAGCAAGATGTTTTGCCAGATTTGCCTCTATACCTGAACATGCTATTACTTGGTTCCAATCGCAGAGGCCTTTCTTTAGCTTACATTGGAATGGATCTTGTCATCTATGATGAAAACAGGCCGTGCCTCGGAAACCATTAAACCAGTGATACACAGTCTTCCCAGGACCTTTTGAAGTGAATAAGGCTGATCATAATCTCATTAATAGTGACTGGCCTGCACATTCTAGGGCAGTCTGCCTCCACTCGGAGTTGCACAACAACTATCATTCATCCCTCCCCTGAGAGGCGCGCTTTGGCTGGAGCTTTTATTTGGGTGGAAACGTGTCTTTGGCATTTTATCTTCTGGCCTATCAATTGTTGCTCTTCAGTGATAGGAGCTCAAATTATTGTTAGGCTCCCCAGACTGCGGGTGAAGGGAGGAAGATGTAAGGAAGAGGAAGGAGGTTGTTGAAGGGAATTTAAGAGGAGCTGAACTGTGTAAGACTGAGCGGTTTTTGACACGAGGAGTGAAGGCTTGATTTGTTTTTAATTGGCTGTGCGGTGTCGGCATTGAGTAACGGCGGCGCGTTTATAGCCTCATTATTTTAAAGCTCCTGTCTAGATGAAGTGAAAACCAAATGGAGCTGTTCTGTGTGAGAGGAGGAATCCAGACCACTTTACCCGGTATAAAACAGTGGCTGACACCACAAGTGCTAAGGAAAGGTGTCATTAAGCCATTAGTGTCAGAGAACAGCCAAGCAGAATCTAGTATTTGGAACAGATGTTTTTAAAACATTTTAGTACTGATCATGGGTCAGTGACAAATAAGAATGCCCCAAATCAAGTAAAAAAAGTAATAGCATATTTTCCATGTGCACATCAGTATTTTCAATGTAAAATAAATAAAAAAAAAAGTAATGATTTAGTTATTCTGAAGCATTTTCATAATGTAAGTTTTTATATTAGAAACCTGATTCATCTTATTTCATAATAATAATATTTTAGACAGTTGTGTCACCCTCACATCTCTTTCGAGAATATCAATATGAATTTTAATTCAAAAATGTTATTCAAAAATTAATTTCACATGAATGCAGAAACATGGATGACATGATATGAAACAGTAATGCTTAAATATTTTCATAACATACATTTGACATTTTAGCACATTATTTTATTCTAATTTATTTTATACAGTTGTATCACCCTGGCATTTTTTTCTTTATTCTCCCTCCAAAATATTACAATGAATATAAAAATTAAAGATGTAAATTTAAGTAATTGAGAGTATTTTTTTTATTTTTACTATACCCCCAAAAATAATTAGAATGGAAAAAAAAATACATGCTCATTATCGATGTTCTAAATAGTACTTTATAAATATTTTCAGAATATGTTGTTGAAGATTTTTAATTAACTATTTTGTATCACCTTGATATTTCTTTACTCTAAATAATATAGACTTAAATAATAATAAGCAGGCTTGTCACAGAAAATGTGTATTCAAATTGTTGAAATCATTTATTGATCGTTTATTGTTTGTTGAAAAGTTTATTTTTTAAAATATGTTCAACACATTATTTTATTATTATTATTATTATTATTATTATTATTATTATTTATTATATTTTATTTTAAGAACTACCTTTATTTGGTTTACAAATGATTAAACTGTTAAATTAAAAAGATTTCTCATTTATGTGTGTGGTCGTCCTTCATACTTCATCCTGTTTTTAACAGTGTTTCTAAGGAGAAGAACCTCCTCAGTGCTAGACGACCTGCTGGCCTCTATAAGTGCTTTGTATAATTAGTCCCATTTCCCAGGTCGGCTTATGTCAACAAGTGTATCCAGTGGGTGGTGTGCTGTTGTGATGGTCTGATGCTGACAGGTGTTTTATTCACTGAGGGCTGCGGAGTGATATATATATATCTACAGCAGAGGCCAGGCCCAATAATGTGTAAAAAATGAGCTCCTCTCCAGCACTCAAAATGTTATAGGTCACATTCCTCTGACCGTCACAAGCTCGTAAAACTCACAGTTATCAGAAGTGTTTCCAGAGAATACAGTATGAGGGAAAATACACTTGCATAAATAGACCGCATATGTAAGAAACACGCTATAAAGGAACTTACTTTGCGGTTATTTTGCAAGTGGTATAATGCTATGTGGATCCATTAACTTCTTAAGACCAAAGAAAATATTTTAGGAAAAAATAGGTTGCTTGGTGTCTTTACATAGTTTTTGCGTATTCTTTTTAATGCTCTAAACAGTTTTTTAAATTATATTTCCTCCATAATTTATCTTATGTTCACGTTTGAGGACATCAGGACTCTATAAACAGGTTTTCTCATAAACTAAACCACATTTGCTATTTGTGTTTTGGGGGCAACATATTGTGAAAAATGGGGGAATAATGGAAGTAATTAAGTAGATTTTCATAATAATATATAATATTTCATAGAATACTGAAATATAATTATTTTCCCCCTATTCATTTATGTCTCCCAAAATGCTGTCCTCATATGAAGACGCGTATGAAATCAATCCTGTTTTGTAACAGAAAGTCATATTTTCATTTGAAACCCCATAACATTTTCCTGAGATGTTGATTTATGGCACACAATTTACAAATTAGACAGATTAAAATTATAATGTAATTATAAAAAAATATAAATGTAAATATATCATATTTTTTTAAAAGTGACAATAAATTAATTGTAGACATTTTTGAAGACCAAAGAGACCATTTTTGAAGACCAAATTAACCTCTTAAGAGGTAAATAAATTAAAAAAAAAAACTAGTTAGTAACATACATACAGTAACTTGAATACACTCTTCTATAATGAGTATTTTTAATCTATAAATGTAATTTAAAACATACAGTATAAATGCCTCATATCGAATTCAAGAGGGAAATTTTGGAAATGCAAGAGGTGGCAAAAGTTCTGAGAGGTATTATTTAGCTGTAAGATCAAACTAAATGGTTTTCATGTCGCTGCCCACGGTCAGTATAAAATAGGCTTGTTTTTCTCAAACAGAGCCTGCGCTTTGTCAGCTGTGCTCAGTTTCTCTTTTTCTTCCTTCTGTTTCTTTGTTTAAAAACAGACATGCTTTTTGCTCCTAAATGGACGGCAAATGAACTACTTCAACAAGCTTTTTGAGTTGAAACAGTACCCATACTGTCCTGTCTTCTGTCTGGTTATCTTTAGTCACAACTGGCTACTGCTGCTCTCACTGGACACATTTAAAACAGACCACATGTGCCCCTTTTCCAGGGTGCTGGTGCCCAATCAGAAACAATTCTCCACCGAATCCGGCCCAGGAAAAATTCTCCGCTTTAGAGTTTTTGCACTGAAATTAATGAATATTTATAGAAACGCTTGATGTGTTGATGCAAGACACATTAATTTTACAGCACAGCATTCAACCTATTTTATTTCTAGAATTAATTATGTGGAAACCAGGTATCTGCCATTTGAGGCGTCTTCAGTCTGCTCTGTCTTTCTCTACAAAATGCCCTCGTTTTCTCGACTTTACTGGAGATGTCAGCAGAAGTGGAACATGGCACAAAGTGCTGTTTAAAGCCATTAAAGAACAGGTTTGTGGGCCAGCACTGTTCGCGCCAGGTGGCTGACATAGGTGAATCACATTACGGGAAGGGTATGAGGGTCTGCCCATGTGATTTACCATTCAAGGTTGGCTGATTTCAGTCACTCAGATCACTCACTCCATTATAGCTATTTACACAAACAACACATAGAGAAACCTGGTAAATATGACCGGGTTATTCCACACTAAATCAATTCCCTTCTCCACTTTAACAATCTCAACAGTTGTAGTTTAAGGGTCAAGACCTCTCCTGAATGTCTTTATGAGTTAAAAAGCTGTGTTTGCCCACATTTTTCTGTCACATTGAAGTAAGTAATGAGTTCTCGAGTGCAGTCTACACATCCCAGGTGCATTGCTAGACTTCCAGACTTCTGTTCAAATCAATGTGGATACATTTACGCTCCTAATTGAGCCAACGGTCAGAGTTTTGCTCCCTGTACTTGTTAGTACGATACAATCTGATTCATTGGAAGTGTTCTCCTCCGGTCAGCAGGCACTTCTTTGTTTCCCCTCAACATTTGGATATTTAGTGCATGAATAATCAGACAGTCATTATGTCTAGCCGGGCCACACAAGACACACAAGCCCTTTTATATGGTTTGGCGTGATTGCAAGAATGCATTCGAACAGGTGGAAATGAGTTCTTGAAGGTGTAATTGTCTGGGTTTAGTCCATCTATCCTTTTTTTTTGTTTTTTTTTGTTTGGTTTTGTTTTTCAGTGGGATTTGGGAGAGCCCCAGATCTTTAAACAGCCCATTAGCCATAAATTTGCTTTAATTCCGGTCTGTTTATGACTGGAACAGATGTGAAAATGATTTCACGTCTGCCTTCCTCGAATTAAATCGCATTTATGAGTTCTGTGGTAATTAAAAACGAGCGTTTCTCACCTTCTCTGGCAGGCTTCGCCTCGCTATGCACTTTAATAACAATGGTCTGGTTTTACATCGTAACTCACTTAACGTTAAGGACGTCAGACTTGTGACTCGAATCATATCGTGTTGTGACATTCCCGCTCCATATCTCATCCACAATGAATGACACGAATTCCTTGTTATGAGTTACAGCTGAAATGATCCACTGCCAATGCTAAAGTGTCTCCAGGCTTATTTCGTCATTCATTCCCTCATTAGGTGGAGGCAGAAGTGGACCTCGCCATAGAGGAGGGGCAGGAAACGAAGATGTGAAGGTTGTGAGAAAATAGGAGGACAGGATGCAGATGAAAGTATGGGCGGAAGTATTGAGTTAACCCATCCTGTCCGACTCCAGGCCTGGCTTAGATTTATGCCCCTCCTTCCTCTTTCCCCTCCATCTTTTCTCATATTCACAGTTTAGGCACATCTGGTGCTCAGCGCATGATAGTAAAGGGAAAAACCTGTTCCCTCTCTCCTTCCTCCAGCTGCAGAACAGGAACAAGGTCTTATTTTGTATGTACTTACCAAAAGAGACTTTGATTGTCAGTAATGAGGCCTCTGCTCATGGTTCAGTGGCAATGTACAACTTCTTGCCTCGTCATGTTTGTTTTTCCTTCTGAAATCTGTAAGGTCTGATTATTCATATGGGGGTTGTTCGGGGCTCTTGGCTAACTGCTGTCTCGCTCATGAGAGAAACCCACACAGAAATGCGCTGCCAATAGCGCTGCTGTTATCTGAAGTTTCAGAAATTGTCTAAAAAAGGTAAATGTTTGGTTTGTTTAAAAATGCACTGCTAAATAGAATATCAGCTATGTCTCTGGTAATAGATTTCAGAGACTCTTCGTTAAATGTTATTTCTATTCCACTTCCACACCTGAGACAATAAAGAGATAGTAAACCATAAAAACCCTTTCCAAGTTTCTTCTGTTCAACACGAAAGAAGATATTTAGAAAAATGTTACTACAGAATTCAATAACTACCAGCAACTGTTTGCTACAAAAACTGGCATCTTCCTTACAAGTATTACAAGATCCAAGTCTAAACTTAACTTATCCAATCTTTAAAAGGACACCAATTTGCACGCTTACCATTGTCCCTCAGAGCATTATAGCAACTGCAGTGGCATTTAAGATTAAACACACAGTTGAGGCCTTTCAAAGTATACTGTATTGACTATAAACCAGTTTGAATATATTAAACATGTACACAACTACTTTGTTGTGCTTCACTTTACCTGCAGAGCACTTTCTGTTTTCAAATCCGTGCACATCAAATGTCTTTTAAGGCTGGCTACAAGCTAAAATATTTTTTTTAAATCTTTTAAGATTTCCAAAATGTGAGAGACCACAAATATGAGGACAAAAAAAAAATCATAGATCCTTTGCTCCTACAGTGTGTGTTGTGCCGCAATGTGACAAGACAGCACACCACACACCAACAGATTTTCATCCAACAGAGTCCGGACTGTGAACACAGATAAATATATTTTCCAGGATAAGTTGTATAAACACTCTGTTGCCACAAATCGACAAGCTGATCCTGAATCCCTGTTGTCCCAATCCCGTTGCATTGGATGACTGCATTTATTATTATGCTTCGGTCTTCTGTCAGCTCTCTTTCTGATTGGATATTGTTTCGTTTCACGTGACAATCTCCAGATCTTGTGCCATTTGTTCTCGGAGTTCCCCCCACACATCAGGATTTCCTTGGATTGTCGGAAGGGAGTAGAAATTGGCTCAAAATCAGCCTGATTATCTTGTGGTGTGTACCCAGCTCTTATTTGGCTAGATTTTGATAGCAAAGAGTTGCCACCTAGTGGACACACCAGTCTGAAAAACTATGCAGTTTGGGGTTGGTAAGATTATTTGTACGTTTTTGAAAGAATTATCTTGCTCTTTATGGCTGCATTTATTCATTCAAAATGAGCCAAATATTGTAACAGTATTATCTTGGAATATTATTACAATTTAAAATATATTTTTTTATACATATATTGTCATGTAATCCTGTGATGGTAAAGCTGAATTTTCAGCAGCCAAGTCTACTGACCCCAAGAATTATTAATGAATTATTTACTACAATAAATGAGATAAACACTGTAGTGTATTGTGTGTTGTATTTTTTTTCCTTTGCATTTATTTATTTTTCTTTTCAACAACTTGAAAAGATGCACTATGATGACATTCATATTTCTTTACATTTTTGCATATTTGAATTTATTTCTGAATGCGGTGGATCTCTAAATCAAGCCATTCTTATCATCAGTACACCTGTAGAGATTCCCGCTCTGACACTGTAAACACTACATAATTCCCTGCAGAAAGTGCATTTATTACATTTTATGATTCTTTTCCAGAGAGGCTCCACATGCTGGCTGGACCACCCTGCCATCATTCAAAGTTATTGTCCTCAATTGTTGCTCCCTCCCTAGCGGACAATTAAAGATTAAGATCCCACCATCTTCCTTTTTTCCAGCAAAGATGTTTCCACATTTTACATATCCCCTTTGCGACTCTGTTCCGCCTGTCATCGTAACAATATTCAGTAAATAACCAAAACGGCAAAGAGCTTTCAGTGATCCCTGAATGTTTCTCATTCTCCGTCCTCCTCTTCATCTCTCACGCCCCCCTCACTTATCCTATGTTTTTCCTCTCACTTTCTTAATTCCCACACTGTGTCTGTCCTTCTTTTGAGTACGATGGTGGTAAGATTTCATTCAATCTGCTGTTTACACAGAGCTTTTACAGGCCTTTAAGACTTAGGGTGAGGCCGGGGCTGGACGTGTTGTCTTACACAGCATGCGCCTCGGACAATACATTGCCTAATCTTCCGAGGGGCGCTGGACCTCGATTGGGGATCTCTTTTGACAGGACCGGTCAAGGGAAATCCTTAGTCTCCCAACTAAAATGACGTAGTGTCACAATAGGTCAAAATAGCTAAAACCTGTTGAGGAAATTGCAGACGTTAGTCTGTGAAGAAGCCTGGCATTGATACGCTAAGTTATTGTAAGCTAAATGGAAGTCAGAACAACAATTAAAGAGCTGGAACAGTAACGTCTGGTGTGGGATACCAGCCTCTCGGGATCTGTATTTGTTCCACTTTCCAGGTCCAACTGGCAGTTGGACTTTTGTGCTGGTAACAAACCCACTGTTTTTTCAATTGCATCTATTTAATCTCATCTGGAGGTCCTGTGAAAGGGTGAGGTTTAAGAGCAGAGAGGGAATGAAAACCTCACCTCCAGGAAATGGAGGAGAGAGTGCAGATTCCAGAAGCTTGGGGAAATGAGATGTTGATCCCTCACCGTGGCTCGAAGTTTCCTCTTACCGCCCGATCCGGACAAAAGTGTCAATGAGCACATTCCCAAAATGGAATCTTGACCACTCACACTCTCTCTCACACACACATGTGTGAAAACATGTTTAAATCAAGTTTTGGCACATATGGATGGCTAAACCTTTCTCCAGGAAACACTAAAAAGCACGCGTCAAACGATAGATGTCCGACGTGGATTCTTTTGATCACTCTTTTGATCAATAGTGTATATGTGCACAGAGGTGAGAGCAAACTATAATTCATACCAAATGCTCACGCACACAGTCCCACCCCAAACCACAACACCCCCTCACACACACTTTGAGAAATGGGGCTCACAGTCTGGTGAAATAATCCTTCATACATTAGTTTCTGTCAGATGGGTGGGGTGGAAGGTGTCAGTCAAGTTACCAATAATATATTGTGAGCAGAATTAATGTGAACCCGTAGAGCTCTGCTTCTCTTAAAGTTCATCTGCTGCTCTTTCTGTTGTTCTTTATATTGTTCTATCTTCTGTTTTGTCTGTCTGTCTCTGTTAATTATAATTTTTCTTTCACAAATTGCATAATTGTAGCTCTGTATGCGAAGAGAATGGAATTAAAACTTAAATTGTAGCCTTTAAGCTGTAATTCAGGGGGTTAAACAAAAATATAACATAAGTCAGCTGTCTAATTACTTATGGATCCTTGATTAAGGGGGGAGTTACATATTAGAGCTGCAATTCCTTTAAGGGATCATATGATGCAAATTCTATTTTTACTTTTCTGTAATGTGGTATAGTTTTTGCATGTATGCGATTTGCAGTTACCAAACGAACTGATGGTAAAACTAAGGACAATTTTAACTGTTTTTCTAAAGCTGAAAGGCGTGTTCGACTAATCACAATGCACTGGGTCAGCTGGCCAATCAGAGCAGAATGTGCTTGTTGGAAGGAGGGTCTTTGTAGACAATTACGCGTTTGAGAAAGGCAGGGCATAGATAAACTACTACAATTTACAGTATTTAAAAAAGAAAGTGTTTTTTTTTTAAACATTAAAGCATGTCAACATGTTCTGTTACACCAAATAATGATCTTTAAGATAGCATCATATGACCCTTTAACCTCTGTGTGCGTGTTAAGCCTATACTCATTATATAACTGTAGCTTGAATATGTTTTGGTCAGCAACTAAAATAAAAATAGGTTCAGCATCCAAAAAAATATGTATCTGACTGCATATAATTTTTTTAGTTAGAGATTCTGGACAACATTAATGCTTGAATGCCTTTTTCAGTACAATGCTGTGCACTGACAAACACTTGAGCAGAGTAAAAATCATTCTATGTGTTCTTGTACTCCAGAAAGCATTGGTTAAGTAGTAAGATGTGTCAACATCCTGAAATGTGCGGCTTCCCATATTTTTCTCTCTGGGAATGATGGAGGAACAGTGTATCCCTACCTCAGACAGTGGCTTTGGCTGTGGTTTGCGACCTGTGATGCTAATATAGCTGGCCTTTCATCCCTGTGTCAGAGGAGCAGACCTGTCTCACCGTCTGAGATCCTGCTGTCTGCCACAGAACACCACATCTTTTCATCCCCTTGAGGGGGTTTGACAAAGATTTCCTGGCTCTTATTAAATTATAATCCCCAAACTCTCTCACCCTTCACTCTCATCACAGAGCCTGAATCCTTTTCTCTGCCATCCAGACTGTGAGAATACGGTGGAGGATTTTCATGTGTCTTGGATTCCCATCAGACACAGTGATACAGTGATTGTTAGTAGCATTTAACAGCCGCTTTTATCCATTTTGAAGATTGTACCAAGATTTTGATTCAGTACCACTAAAAAGTATAGTGTATGAATTGTATTGGACTGCTTTTATGATGCTTTTGATACTTTTGGAAAAAGAACCCTTGGTCTCCATTGACTTTCATTGTATGCAAAAGAACAGTGTAAACATTTGTGAAAGCTTCTCCTATTGAGTTCCACAGAATAAAGCAAGTCATACAGGTGTATATGAAATGAGAGTGAGTAATTGACATTGGAAGATTTATTTCTTGGGTGAACTGTCCCTTGTAAGGAGCTTTCACAAATCCGATCGCTCTCTATTTGCCTCAAAATCTGCCACTACACCATTAGATGTCTGCCATGGGTGACGTGGAGATGTGAAAGCTGCCAATTTTGCCATTATCAGCCTGCAGACGGCGTGGGCCAACACCAACAGCTCAGAGCTACACTAGTCGCGATAGTTCAGCAAGCATTTTAACACCGCATCGGCAATGGATCATAATTTCACAATAGAAATAAAGCGGCAGGTCACTCACTCTCCTTCTGGAAGCGATTCTTACTTGCGACCAAGTCTGAATTTTTCCAGCCCTGGAGAACAGTGAAACTTTGGATTGAGTGTGATTTCCCTGGTGTAAGCCAATTATTTGCTACTCCATAAGTTCACACCCTGCGCAGCTAAAACAAGTCTAAATCTGTGTAGCCATTGGCCTGGTTTCCAATGTCTAATTGTGCCTCTTTATACCAAGAAAAGCTTGTCATTTGTGACTAGATGAGCTGAATGAAAAATATTTGGATGGTCTAAGAAAAGGGCAAGATTTAAGTACGGTACTCATTTATCATTCCTAATGCATACTGGAGAGGAGGCGGACTGTGCCTTGTTCTGTAAGAATCCCGATGTAATTTTAGCTTGACAGAATCCTGGGGCCCCACGTTCACATCAGACATAGGTATGTACGTGTTATGCGTCCAAGGAGTTCACCTACACATGTAGGTCTTGCTCCACTGACGAGTGCCACCCACATGGAGGAGTGGAGCGGGCCATTCGTCATTCGGACTGAATATATGGCACAGACTGCGGAGACAAAACACAGCCAGCTGATGAATGCTCTTTGAACACTCTGTCCTGTCTGCTACTGCACACTTCAGTGTTTTTCTCTCCTCTGTCTATCCATCTATACTTTTCTCTCAGTAGTGCTTCTGTTCTTTCTGTACCACCCAGGGACAATGTGTGTGAACCGCAAGCACGTGTCTGTGCTTAATGAGAGAGACGTGAAGAGAAAAAAAGCCTCCTGAATCATCAGGCCTTGGCAATCTACAATGAGAGCATTTGCACAAGTAATGTGCTATGCCATGAAAGAGAACTCTTAACAAAAAATGCTTATGGCGATCTATTTCCAAGCTAAATACATTGCTTGAGAGGCGTTTCATAGAAAAAATGCGTTATGTACTCACCATTTTGTTATATCAAACTTAATTATTTTTAATGAGTATTCATTTTTAATTCCTTAAAGTCTACACTGTAAAAAAAAAAATCTGTAACATATATGGTGAAAAACTGGCAGCTGTGGTTGCTGGAATTCGACCGTAAAAAAATATGGTAATAACATTCTAGGTTCAACTGTTTCGTGTTACATTTACAGTAAAACATTGTCATTTCATTAACTGGTATAATGTTAATATACCAACCGTTTAAAGTACTGAAATGTGTTGTGATATACACTGATAATCACCAAATGCAGGTGATAATGAGAAAGTCATATGATGAATCAAAGCCCATCACAAGCAGCTTGATATGAACATATATAAGGAGCTCAGTGTCATTCACATAAGCATTAAACACCATCATGAGACTCATTAAACTGAAAAATGCAATAAACATTAATTTAACAACATTAAATATAACGTACAGCTCTAATAAACATAACTGGTAAGAAAGACCTAAGAAGAAACAACATTTTCAACATTAAATAAAAAAAAAATGTGAATGTCAGTTTACGATTTTCACTGTAAAATTTATAGTAATTTACTTTTTTTTTTTTTTTTTTTTAAGAACATTTTTACCATAGCATTTTAAAATATATATATATATATATTTTTTTTTTTTTTCTTAAATTAAATTCTTAAAAAAATTGCATAAATTGTAATAACAAAGTAAGAAAATTTATTAAATTGTAATATTTGAATGCACTATCCTTATCTACCACTATCCTTAATTAATTTTAATTAGTCGTCTTTTTAAGCATACATTTTAGTGTTTTGTTAGGTTTGCGCTTAAACAATTTTGTTTAAGGGTGTTTAGATATTTGTAACAGAAAATACGACAAAAATCCTGACTAAGAATTATTTTTGTAGAGAAGAAGCAAGAGAGCTATGAAGTAGAGAGAAGCGACTGCCAGCTCAACCTCAAAAAAGACATATAATAGGAAAGAGGAGAGAGATGTTGAGAGAGAAAAGGAAAGGGAGATAGAAAGTGAGAAAGAAAAACTGGTAAAGGGAAAAACAGAGACTGTTGACGGAGCAGGTGAGGAAGGACGTGGGGATCAGATTGTGTCTGTGTCTGGGGAGAGAGGAGGGCAGACAGACCCAGACACACAGCCAGAGCACAGAACAAACACTGCTCCTGCTAGCATTTTTACTTACAAATCTATTTCAGTCATATTTACTTTTTTTTTTTAGAATTGCTATTTAGTTTATCATTATTTGTATTTATTTCTTAACCATTTTTGTAGAGTTTAAAGCTCCATATATGAAACAAATGTTTTAAATCAAATTATAAAATATATAAAATGAGATTTATCTGTGATGCATATGCATTATTCAAGAGGAATCTTTTTACATTTATTTGTTTGATTTGCTTTTTTTTTTTATATAAGAACAGTCATAATAGGGACAAACTAATTTAATTTTAAAACGATCCAATCACAATTAGATCTCTATTGTCTTTACACACATTCAACGGCCTCATGCTATTTATCAAGTATTTATGCTATAAGAAAACTGTCCCTCCAGGTATCAGCCGTGATTATGGCGCCTTTATAACTCGTTTTTCATATTCATGTGGAATGGGAAAGAATGCGAGCGTTTTCCTGTAAGCTAAGCTGATATTTTTAAGCTAACACCTGGATTGTATTTGGAGCTGTCTTAATCGGATATTTCTCCACAATTAACAAAACAAAGTGCCTCTCGGTTGGAGACTAGGCTATATTCTTATTACTATTTCTTTCTCCACAGCCATTTTTCTGTCTCGTGAAGTGTTCAACATCAACATCAACTCAAATACCCTCCTTTGTTTTCCATCGTGATAGATTCAAATACAGAATATCTGTAATATAAAATGAGCTGGAAAGTATCAGTGGATCTAAAACAACGGGTCAATGTGTGACGGAAAAGAGCTTACTCACCTAAACACATCGACCCTCCACAAGCCCCTAAAGAGATGTGCCGAGCCAGTTAGTCTTAGGGCTGTGTTCACAAACCAAAATATATCTGACCGAGCCCTGGAATTGGAACTCGATTGGACTAAATCAAATTATGAAGACAAAAAATGAAAAATACTTAAGACAGTGGGCTGATCTAACAAAACAGAGCTAAGTGAAATGCTATCTCCCCATAAGAATATATTTAAAATACCCATCTACCGTGACCAATCATGACATATTCCTCCACAAAATGATCTAAATGTGCCGTTTCGAGCTGAAATAAATGCTACATGCAGGAAAAATATTTTCACAGAAATCATTTTTACACATACTTTTGTGCAGTTCATTGCACATCTTTAACGTTTGCATCACATGTAAAATGTAAAAACATTTCTGACAACGTAAACTTGCTTGGTATGTCACCTGGCACTTTGCTGGTGAGACTGCGTTGGCTTTATCCCTTTTATAATTAAAGGGATAGTTCACACAAAAATGTAAATCTTGTCATTAATTGCTCACCCTCATATTGTTCCAAAGCAATAAGAAATGTGTTCACCTTTGGAACGCAAATGAAGACATTTCTTATTAAATCTTAAAGCTTTCGCCTTTAACTGACATCTTTAAGACCCAGAAATGTAGCAATCATTAAAATATGTAACATCAGCTATTCAACTAAATTGAATACAATTTCTGTACAAAGAAAACAAAAATAACTCCGTGTCCGCACTTTTGTGAGAACATCCCCAATCCGTACGTGTTTAGTGTCTTTCCAGTTTTGTATTTGTCGTATTTAGATTCCACGTTAGCAGTTTGTCAAATTGTTGCTGTAAACGATGCTAGCTAATGCATTAGCAATGCAGTCCCTTGTTTATCATGCTAAAGCTTTAAATCTAAAGAGAATGAGCAATAAAGGGTCAAATTGAGAGAGGAAACTAAAACATATGTTCAGTACGGTCTCAGACAAGGCACTCCAGACACCCTAGTGGGCAATTTCTGATTAAACCTAAACAGAAAGTCATAATAACCCAAGCTATAGGAGCACCCGCGCTAACGCTCCAGCTGGTTTAACCTAAACACTCGCTTCTTGTGCATGCTACACGCGTTTGTCTGTGCAAGAAAACACGCTGCCGTATTCCCAAGGCCGAGAAAGGCATGTGCATCGTTCGCGCAGCCAAGAAAGCGAGACAGCTACGATGAATAGTGTCTGTTATTTACTGTTTCTAAGAGAACATTTCCTCTGGGGGAAGCTAGAGGGAGCTTCATCTGAGCTACCTGAGAAAAACACGTTCCCACAGTATCCGCAAACCCTATTTGAAGACGTTAAACAGCAGAAGCGCAGCACTTTAATTCACTGTTTATCTGTCAGTTAACTTGACGGGAACGTTAGCTTTGGGACCATTGCATAATGTCTGTGGGGCCCTCGGCGGAGGATGGAGACCCCGTTGCTGGAAAAAAGCGAAGGGCGAGGAACAAAATGGCAGCGTAAACAGCTTAAGTCACACCCCAGCAGGACCCTGACAGCATTTAAATGGATGATTTATTGAACGATTCTGTTAAACGTTGTCGCAGCGGGGGTTACCGTTGCATATTACCCGTTGGCTTTTGAGACTCGCCCCGTAGGTCAATGTGTCTGAGAAATGTTGTCTAAGAGCCAATTTAGCCAAACCTCCATTTTTATATCCACACTGGGCCCAGGTCACGGTGGACGCTAATACACCATGCAATCAGAGAACATAAACGTGCGGCGTGTTGAAAATGAGCGCCGCGTTCTTAAATGTTTGTGCAGCGCTGTATTGTTACTAAGGTAGTCGATTACATAGGGGGGGAAAAGGAGCGATATAAGATTGGCAGGCGGGGAGGCCGTTACAGGTTAAGCACCGTTCTCTCCCTCCTGAGATTTAACTCGTGCTGAAAAGTTGATTTATGGAATAAAACTCTCAGACCCAATTTCCGCCTTTCTCACTGACTCCATAAGCATGGTGCCTATCAAATAGAAGTGTGCCTGTACTGTGCAAACACGCTCACGCTCTCGCAAGCCACACACAGATACACTTTCTCATACGTTAACACGCCTCTAAGTTAAAACACATTTTTCTTTTTGGATTTATTATTTACAAAAAAATCCATGCCTTACGTTTACATTTACATGTTAGTCGTTTCACAGACGCTTTGATCCAAAGCTACTTATAAATGAAGATGACAGAAGTATGTATGTATGTATGTATGATGACAAGTTTCAAGTTATTATTATATATATTTTTATTATTATTATTCCTTGACAAGTTATACAAGTTCAATTCTTACATACTTGAATACACCCCAAATTTTTTTTCTAATGTGGAATTGTTACTCTTTTCAAATGTGCTTTTATTATTTATTTAAACATTTTTATTAAATCATTCATTGTTAGTTATTTTTAGATTATTATTGCACACAAGTCTATTTTTTATCTTACATCTTAATACTAAATTAATAGTAATCGTAACATTAATATTAATGTTTATTTTTTGTCTTTTTTTTAATATATATTATTAATTTACTTACTTATGAACTTATTTTAAATATGAAATTGAAATGTTTATTTCTAGTGGGCCCTGTGGGCTATTTGTGGGTTTTAGTGGAGAACCAAAGTGTACATTTCACAACCATCATGAAAAGAGCCATCTGTTTGAAGGTGATGAAAAGTGGGAATAGCTTTCTTTTAAGCTATTTACTTGTGGCTCGCTCCGTTTTGGTGTCTTGGTTGCCACCTGAGCTGCCATGTTGTTTTTAGAGATTATTGCTAGTAGCTTTTGGCCCCTGCAGTGTTTTGCCTAATTTTCCACCAGCGTGCAGTGAGAGTAAGTGGAATAGTGAAAAGTAATGCGTTATGTGTTTGTTTTTTCTGTTTTCGTACAAGAACCTGTATGAGAAAATTCCACTTTCTGATTGAGTTTCACAGGTCTGGTTAGACGTGAATTACACGGATATGCTTTTAAAGCACATTTTGGGTCTCTGTGAATTATTATTCCCTGTTATTTTCTGATTTGGAGGCCTGCTTGCTATATATGAAAGCCATAAAATTCGTAATGTCTTGGACGAATTCTGTTTTGAATTTTGGTAGCTGTTACCGTAAATTCTTATGCACAACTTCTTCCTAAATCTGTTTCAGATAAACCACAGCCAGCGTTCGCCAAATTGATCCTTTTTTTATTGTTCTTTCGGATGGTTTTACCTTCAGTGGTTGTGACTGGCTTTAGTTACTCAGGAGCTCCTCGTTTTTTGTGTTATAGACATTTGGCGGTCGCCCATCCTCATGTGCATATCTATGTTTTAGACCTCAGCTGTGCGCTGTAAACACAGAAAGTGAGCATGCATGGCCGAGCGCTTGGCCAGACGGATTGCGTGAGACTTTTTTACTGCGTCTGCAGAGCCTTTCAAGAAAAACATTAGATAAACAGATTGCGCCGGCCTGTGGAACAGGGGTAATGTCTGATTCTGATCATTGCGAGTATTAAGACGCCTGCTCAGAGCAGGGCACATGGTCAAGAACGTTTAAATTATCCTCCCCACAATACCACAACCCCCAAAAAAGCCTCAGTCACCCCCCCACCACCACCACCAATGACAGCCAACTATTCAACAACTAACCAAATCGGCCGTACCAGCAATGCTCTCAGTCTCTTTCTGTTTTTGCCCGTTTTCTGTTTGTCTGAAACTTTGGTTCTCACTCTTGGCCTCCCTGTTTTCCCTGTGATCGTGTTTTTCCTGGAGGGTGAACGGCTACATGTGAGAACTAGGAGGAAGCGAGTTTTTTATCGAGTGCAAATACAGATGCTCAGGCAGACGTGACTAATTATACAGGCTCGCTCATGGTTTTTCGGGACTGCACATCCTTACGCGGCAGTAAAATAAGATGGCAACCGCAGCGCTATAAGCTCACGGTGGCAAAGCAGCATCGCACTACACTGCGCGCCGTAGGAGGGCTTCAAGGTCGGAGCAAAGCCCAAAATTGTCCTGCTGGAGCCCGGCAGAGCCCCGATCCGAAATTCCAGTAAGAACAACAATAAAAATGAAAATCGAAAATGATAAAAGAGGGAAACGCCAGTGAACCACAGTGAATTAGGCAAAGCAAACAGGCGCAGAGTGCCCCGTTTGGAGTCTTGCTGATTGGGAAAACACAGCGAGGCCGAGCATGTCTGGCTTTCTTTTTTTTTTTTTTTTTTTTTTCTTCTTCATCTCTCTGGCCAGCTAGTGCAGGAGCTGCAGTTGGACCAGGTTCCCTGCAGATGTGGTTTAACATGGACATGCCATACTTTTCTTTTTTGATTTTCACTGATGCAACACAGGCACAAGCTAAATGTTGCTAACTTTCCACCATTTGCATGCTGCCTTTGCAAACTTGCTTTGAAGTGAGCACAAGCATTTCATGCATCTGACAAATGCGCATATATAAGGAATGTGTTTGTTTGTTTTGAGAAGTGATAGATATGTCAGATACACTGATATTTAATATGAAATGAACCTAGCATTAAAAGCAGCCTCTATGAATGGGAATTTCAGCTTGTCTTCCCTTGAAGACCTTTTAGGCAGTGTCAAACAGTAAGAACAAAAATTTCCTTATTTCTAATAATTACAAATTTTTTCATATTACTTTGACATATGTGTCACATTGATATTGGATTTATTGTATATATTAATTTAATTCTAATATCATTGACTAAAAATGATAAAAAATGTATATTTTTAGCATTTAATACATAGTCTGTGTCTGTATGTGAAATTGTATTATTTCTCATAATTATAAAATATTTTTTATATTACTTAAACATAATTGTTGAAACTGACATTTCATTTATTTTAGACATTTATCAATTATATTTGTAGTGAAGAAAAAAACTATATCAACATATGTATTATATTTTCGACAAATTATTTTTGATACATTTTTAAAAAATATATAGTGAAATATATGTTTATTGGTAGAGGAAAAAACTATCAAAAGCACAAATTTATGTTTTTTTGGATTTAGACATACATAACTACTAACACTTAAAAAGTAAATGCATAAATAGATTAAAACTAAAATTATTTTTTAAATGCTATATTTATTTTAACCTCTTGAACTTCATAATCACCAATTTGACAATTTGTTAAAAGTTGCAAAAAAAGACATTTGAAAAATTATCGGGACCTTCACATGGAAAGTGTCTCAAATAATTACAGTCTCCGATATGGCTCTTACAGGAGCCTCTTTCTGTTTAAACTGTGAAAAGGGTTTATATTTGAGAAAGGGGCACCATTAACCTTTGGTTAGAATTTAAAGAGGTTCTTGCTGAGCTGTGGCACTGTGGAGAAAGTTGATCTGACCTGTGGGTCTCATGCGTGCAGATGCCGTCGGGCTGACTAGTGGGTTTCTGTGTTCAAACCTGCGGTTACGAGAGAGAGTTCAGCTGTCACAGCACATTGAAATAGGAAGTGAGGTAGGTTATGAATGTGTCTTGGCTTGGCCAGGTCCACTGAGAACGGCAAACCAAAACCTGTGAACTGTGAAGGCCACGGATAGGATGTCCATGTGCTTTTGGACTGAATTTCAGATCAGCAGACTTTAAGCTCCATCCCTCAGGCTTCGCAGGTTCGGCACTCTTGGGAGAACACAGTGTGCAGAAGTAAAGGACTGGGAGATGATTCAGTCAATAAACTACCTGCTATATTCAGGCAGAGCACAGGAGAGCTCATTCACGTGTGATATCATAAATAAGGTCTTAGACGATGAACAATCGAACGAATGAAACCTGCAGAAGTCTTGCATAGTATCTATAACTAGTGTTTTGTACTTGAAAGAGCTCATTAAATTCAAGACAAGGGTTTTAAGAAAAGGTGAATTTATGACTGTTAATTACAATGATGTTTAGGAACATTCAAATCTGATTTAAGTATTCTTATATTCTTAGGTTTTGTCTTAAAAAAAGATCAGTATTCTTGGAAACAAATATGTGTAACTTTTTTTGGTATTCTGGTATCGCTTGCAGAACGCAAAATAAATGAAAAAATTCTAAACGCAAATAATAAAATGCAGCTAAGCATATAATAATGGATAATTAAGATAAGAAAATGAGACAGCTTTTGAAATAGAAGAGAAAGCAGCAATTGAGATGAACTGGTATGTAATCCAGCAGGTATAAAAAAGACAACTGCTGATGTGAATGTTAAACGCTCAAGAGAATGCAAGATAAGACACAAGCAATCTGACGTCCTCAATATCCCCACTGTTAGACCCAAACTTGATGCCATCAGAACCCCTCGTCTCCGAGCCAGTGGTCTCTCCCATGCACCTGATCAAATCTGTGTAAATATTTGGTGCGAGTAACATGAGGATGAAATTATCATTCCTTCCTGCAGTAAATTAAAGCAAACAGCTGCAGCTGTCTTGGGGAACGACTGGTTAAACAAACGCTGAGGCACTGAGCCCTACCTAGGCTTTGGCATCCGTACCTCATCGCCCAGGCATAACTTGCGTGGGGTCAATAACTCTACCCAGTGACCCGTCTGACAGCCAGCCGTGTAGGAAGATCCTCTTGGCTCTTCTTGTAAGCATCTTTGAAGGCCCTCTAGTGAAACCATGTATGTCTGACAAGGCTGCTTGTCTGCACCAAAAAACTGAAGCCATAGATTCTCTCATTTTTCCACAAAGTACTGAAACAAGGCCTAAAATAACATTTCACTTCTAAAGTTTAACCTGAAGGGCTTTACTTCTGCTTTTTCAGTTTTGGACCGGTGTTAGGGGTTATTTTCTCAGTGTTTTGTAGCCTACATGGTAGCCGAGAAGGCCTTTCATGTGTTGCGTTCTGTGCCAGGCATCACTGATCAGGCTAGCACATGGAGACCTGTTTATGTATGCCACTGTCACTCAGTATTACACCCATTGGCAGTAATGCTGACTGGCGTAGGTCTTTGAAATCCAACCGAGCACACTGGTAAGGCCAATATAAACGGGAACGTGAAAAGAAACTGAACGCTCATTCGGGTATCCAAAAATGATTAGGAGTAAAGAACATGGAGTCATTGAAAGGAGATGAAAACATGTGCAGTGAATAACATGCCTGTTACGGCACCTAGCAAAACATATTATTGTATCTCTGGGGCTGTATGATTTCTATTTGTGGTATTTCATCAAAATAAATATTAAAATTAAGATATTTCGAGATGTAATTGCATGGATGCAATGTAAAAAAAAGTATATATGTATGCTTATACTTCTGGAAAGTGATTTTGTGCCTCTCTGATGGCACCTGATAGCCGTCGCTCACTCACAGATCTCAGACCTCTGGAGGAGATGTAGACTGGATTCATAAGTGAGTGGAAGTAGGAGGTCAGTCTATACAAGAATTAGTGATCGGGAGCCAGTGCAGGGAGATAAAGTAAGGTTTAACATGGGCTCTTTTGGGCTCGTTGAAGACCAGTCGTGCCGCTGCATTCTGAATCATCTATAAGGTTTGGTTGTGCACGATGGAAGTCCAGCTAGAAGAGCATTGCAGTAGTCCAGCCTAGAAATGACAAGGGTCTGGAAAAGAAGTTGTGCAGCATGCTCCATCAGGAAGGGCCTGATCTTTCCGATGCTGTGAAAGGGTATAAATAGCCCTAATGTGCTAAATATGACCTAAACCATTTTTAAAGGATTGTTTGATTCATCTAAAAGCAGTGATTCAATGATCTTTCTCTTTTTGCAGTTTGAAAGCTTGTGACCACAGAGGCGAGTGACAATGCTGACAGTGCTCTGTGTCCTGCTAACGCTGGGGAATCATGTCCTGGGGGGCGGTTACGCCCCCATGCCTCAGATGAAATATGTGCAGCCCATGATGAAGGGGCCTGTTGGGCCACCCTTCAGAGAGGGCAAGGGCCAGTACCTAGGTAAGTGTTTGCAAAATAACAAAATCATCCACCATTATATCTTTTCCCACATTCATTCTGCAATCCATACATATTAAAAAAATAAAAAATAAATAAAAACAGTTTGAACAAACGTTTGAACGGTACGAGGTAACAACACACACATATATAATATATATATATATATATATATATATATATATATATATATATATATATATATATATATATATATATATATATTATGTAACTACATTAAACCACATCTGATGTTTAAGAATTAGTTGTGGTCAGACAGCACAGAGACTTTTTACTGTTTGTATCACACTCTATGTGTATCTGTGTGTTCATTACGGACATATTGTCAGTGCCTGCATTAGTGGGGATTTTTCAGTGACCCTTTCTTTCAGTATACCTTGATATAGCAATAAGTGGCACAAAGTGTCGTGAGAATCATTCATTCAGCTAATTTGTTTAAAAGTACAGAAAAGTACAGAAATGGCTGTCTTTGAGTCATGTGAAAAAAAACTCATTTAATTAAAAAGCCGCTACTCGCTCATTAAGACTCCTATTTCAATAATAAATCAATTTGGCTGGTTGAACTGGATTACAAGAGGTTAGTGAGTAAGAATCAGCTTAGTTTAAAAGCTGATATATAGTTCTTTGCACTGAGGTGGCACATTGGTTTAGTATATTCACCCTTTTAGGCCATGGATCACTGAAGTTCTTCAGGGAGAGAAAGAGTTTGGGAGTTGACCCAGATGTCTGTCAGACTGAAGAACTGGAGATGAACATAAAAAGAGGACAAGAATGGTTTGCAGTTCGATGACTCCTCTCCACTCTATGATATACAAGAGGGCATTGTGAGAGGAAGAGCTAGAAGAGGAAAACGAGGGACAATGTGGGGTGAAGTCACCTCCCTTCTGTGCAGTATATCACAGGTCCATATAGGCCAAACCTGGGAATCAAAGAGTGTAACAAAACAGTGTCATAAACAGGCAGGAGGGGTCAAGAGAGTCTTGAGCTGATGGGAAATCCAGGGTAGGTGTCAAATAGAAGCTGTTGTGATGTGATTAAGATACAAACGAGGTCTCTGATTCACAGGTAAAGAGAAAATGATAAAACTCAGTGAAGAGAAGACAGCAAGAAGTGTCCGTTTAAGTTCTTCTGGGCTGTGATTAGTTTAACTGTTCCTTTTAGTAATATTTCACTAAAAGAGAAACATTTACTCACCCTCACGTTGTTCCAAACCTATTTGAAAACACTGTTCCTGCAGAAGGAAGAATATCTTACAGGTTTGAGTAATATATGGGTTTATCTTTTCACAGATTTCAAAGTAGTTTTATATATAAGTATGGAGAGACTGGTAGTATGTATCAGAAAACTTCAGGCAAATAGAATTATTACACAGATGTATGTATTAAACAAAACAGAATGCAGAGAAGTTTTACATTTTGCCTCCTGCATTCTAATTAAAACTGCATTTAATGTACTTACAGCTTGAAGAGTTTAAACTGAAGGTATGTGTATAGGTTCGAGATTGATAAAGAGTCAAAACATCTCTGAAAAACTGTGTGCTCACTACCATCTAGTGGACAATGGAAGACCTGCACTGAAACGCAGAATTTTTTTGAGAAGCGCTTATAACCCAGTTGAAAGCTATTGAAACTGTTGAGAGAAATATGTACTCGGTGCTTTTTCGTTTTTCCAGTTGACCATTTCTAGATTTGACTGTCCAATACCGGTATGTATATATAGAGAGAGAGAGAGAGAGAGAGAGAGAGAGAGAGAGAGAGAGAGAGAGAGAATCTAGAGATATTTAGATTCACTGTAGTTGGTACAGTGATGAAATTAAGTGGTATCAGCTGAATTAAGTAAATGTAATTTACAAAACATGACTTTTATTCTGTCATTTTGTATTTATATAATAACTTAAAGTGTAATGATCTTAACTGTTCCTCTAAATACTTATCCTATGCTATAAATCATTTTACCACATGAGGGCGCAAATACTGTACAAATACTATTCTATTACGCATACGGATGAGAATATAAACATGTTTACAAAGAAGTGGATGGAAGGTACTCAGCATTAACTTATTGACTTAACTCATTGTTTACATATATTCCTCAAATAAATTACTTTAGAAATGACGTACTTGAAGCCAAACAGTTTGCATTTGTGTGTGGTGTGTGGTTTCCAAGTGAAAAGCATAAAGAACATTGGCCAATTTAGCTAAAGATTAGACTAAAGATTTGTCTCTCATGTTGATGTCACGTGGGCTTTTTCAAATACATCAACTAAATGGACCATTTTAAAGAATAAATGTAGTGTAATGTTAATTCTGAACTTATCTCATCAAAACTTGTATTGGGAATTGAAGCGACTGTATCTTTGCAGTGTTTTACTCACTTGCATAGTTTGTTGTTCCTAGTGCAAACAAAACATGGCTGTCAAACGTCATCGGTCCAGTTCTCTTGCTGAAATTCCAGTGAGGTCAAATGTTTTTGAGAAGTTTGTCCTTGTCTTTTGTTTATGTTTTGTCCATAAACACATTCACAAGCCTTCATTGCTTCATACCTGTTTGGCTGCCATTAAGCAGACACTTGAGCGTAATGTTGAGTAAAAAACAATGCATAAATGTAGTCGCATTAGCACTTTAGTGTGCCCTCTGCACGGAAACAAACATTTTTTTGATGGCACAGTGATTCATTGGCAATAAATTGTGTGTGTATAAATTGTTGCATTGGTAAAATATTCTTCTATTAATTATATTTATATATTTTTTTATTTACCACAGAATTTCCACCTGTGATGGACATTAAAGGGGAGCCAGGTCCTCAAGGGAAGCCAGGACCAAGGGGACCAGCTGGGCCTCCTGGATTACCAGGGAAACCAGGAATAGGAAAACCTGGTCTCAATGGTCAAACAGGTCCTTCAGGGCCTCCAGGATTCCCTGGAATTGGAAAACCAGGTCTACCAGGATTACAAGGTAAAATAGGACCTAAAGGACCTCCTGGACTCAATGGTGAGGTTGGGCCTCGTGGAGAGGTGGGTCCACGTGGACTTCCAGGTCAGCCAGGACCACCTGGACCAGCAGGTCTGTCATTGAATGGCAAACCAGGGTTACCTGGGAATAGAGGCCCGCCAGGGACAAGAGGTGACCCAGGGCCTAAAGGTGGACGTGGTATTCCTGGTGATCAAGGACCTAAAGGGGAAAATGGCAATGGAAAGCCAGGTCTAACAGGTCCCAGGGGACCCACTGGCCTTCAAGGACCTCCTGGACCTCCAGGTGTCTCTGGGTTGGGTAAACCAGGGATTGATGGGCTGCCTGGGCATGCAGGACCAAAAGGAGATAAAGGACTTCCAGGAGTTCAAGGTGTCCCAGGGGAAGCTGGTCCTCCTGGACTACAAGGTCAGCCTGGGGTGGTTGGCGTGGGAAAACCCGGACTTGATGGTGTTCCAGGTAACCCAGGCCCAGTAGGTCCAAAGGGTGATGTTGGCCCCAGAGGAACTCCTGGGTTTCCTGGCCCCCCTGGCTATGGTAAACCAGGACTTTTAGGACAGAAAGGAGATAGAGGTCCTGGTGGATTACAAGGGGCCCCTGGTGACAAAGGAGAACCTGGGATGGATGGTCTACCAGGAGATACAGGGCCAACTGGACAGACTGGGCTTCCAGGTCCACAAGGTCCTATGGGTCTTCCAGGGAAACATGGGATGCCTGGTCTAAAGGGAGAGAATGGCCCACAAGGACCTCCAGGTTTGCCAGGGCTTAGAGGAGATCAAGGTCCCAGTGGCCTCTCAGGAAAGCCTGGCCTGCCAGGGGATAAGGGCCTTCCTGGTCTCAACGGAGCCACAGGCAAACCAGGACCTAAAGGTGAACCGGGTCACATCGGACTGCCAGGCAATCCTGGTTTGATTGGGGGAACAGGTCCAAAAGGTGAGAATGGGTTAGCAGGACCCCCTGGGCCACGAGGCAATTCAGGGATCCCTGGACTCCCAGGCCCCACTGGTCATATGGGACCTCAGGGTGTTCCAGGGTTGAAAGGTGAACAAGGTCTACCAGGCCCCCAAGGAATTGGAAAACCTGGAGACAAAGGTATGCCTGGTCCACAAGGACCTTCAGGAAAACCTGGCGCTCCTGGACTTAGCGGTATGCAGGGTCCTCCAGGTCCACCTGGACCTCCTGGGCCCCCAGGCCCGCCAAATGGTGACATAAATCAGTTAGCAGTTCAAGGACCAAATATTGTCGGAGAATCCATTCCAAAACCAAATGGTGAAAAACCTTATTTTGGTCAGGCTGAGCTCTCTGCCTCTGTAGCTCCTGCTTTTACCGCCATTTTGACGACACCATTCCCACCATCTGGAATGCCAATCAAATTTGACAGAACTCTGTACAATGGGCAAAATGCTTACAACCCTGCTACAGGCATCTTCACAAGCCCACTGCCTGGAGTCTACTATTTTGCTTATCATGTACACGTAAAGGGAACCAGCTTATGGGTGGCACTGTATAAAAACAATGTGCCAGCCACATACACCTATGATGAATACAAGAAGGGCTATATGGACCAGGCATCAGGTAGTGCGGTACTGGAGCTGAAAGAGAATGACCAGGTTTGGGTGCAAATGCCCTCTGACCAAGCAAACGGGCTCTACTCCACTGAGTACATCCATTCGTCCTTCTCAGGGTTCCTCCTGTGCCCCACATAACGGTCCGTCTCAGAGGAGAATTGCTTGCTCAAGTGCCCTGCAGTAACATCTGTGATAACAGCAACTAAATTACAAGAAAGACTCGCTGAACGACGGAGAGGCTGAGTTCGAAGCAGAGGATGGAGAATTCATGCTGTGTCTCTGTTTTCACCCTCTCTTTCAAATGTCCGATTTGATCATTGTTTTACTTTCAAGTGTTGTCATTTCCTGCCTATATGATAATTTTATTATAACTGTTATGTTATTTTTGTTGATGTCGATGTATTGGTGTTATTTTATTGATGTTGTTGTAGTTGTTGTTGTTTATCGCAATCAGACTATTAAGTACTTTGCAATGTGTAGGTAACCATTCAAAGACTTACCCATGTGACTGCACACGTTGCCAAATGTTCTGACTCCCATCGAGCTCCATCACATTGACTCTGGGGTTGTGTGTTCCCCTGGTTGCAGTCGAATTCACCTATATCTTTCCCTCATATAACACAGGCTACTTGATTTGTGCCACATTTCACATTTTAGAATGCAGACATTCTATACAGCATTGTTGTTATATTTGTATGTTTAAATACATCCGTAATTTAAAGAATAATCTTCAGTTCCATTGTTTTTTTTCCTTATTAATGCCAGACAGGTGAATATCTATCTGCTTTAGTCTTTAGGTATGTATGTTTTGTTTGATTTACTGTGTTAAAGCAAAAATTATGTGCTAATCTGTCTGTTTCTGCGACAACTACATTGTGTTTGAGAGTTATTAAGAAAAACTTTACTTGATGATTTACTGAATCCTTTGCTCAAAACATGCCAGGTTTGAATCAGTAGTGATCCTGAAGGCCTCAGGAGGACTGCTGTACAACAGTGCCTGCATTAACAAAACAAATATGCAATTTCTGTGACACTAAATCCATACACTCTCAGAAAAAAGTTACAAAAGCTGTCACGAGGGTGGGAACCTTTTAAAGGGTACACCTTTGTGCCTTATTTCTTCCGTATTACATACATATTAGTGCCTGAAGTGTACATAATAGTACCTTTCAAAAAGTGACATCTTTGTGCGTTTATTTCTGAGAGTGTACTTAAAAAAATAAAAATCATGACGTCAAAGCTAATACATAGCATATAGCTTCTCATCAAAATCTTAGGATAGCCTAGATTGCATTGGTGAGTAAGGGACTACTAGTAGATTGAGAATATGATGAGAATATGAAATTTAAATTTATATATATATATATATATATATATATATATATATATATATATATATATATATATATATATATATATATATATATAATCAAATCAATTCTCCAACACAAAATCCAAACTACTGCATTGTGTACTCTAAACGTTTTACATTCTCTGACGCTTTTCTAATTGCTGCTTTAACAATGACACAATTGACTGATTGTCTTTTTTCTTCTTCTTCTGAGACTTGCAATTACACAGACATGATTGACACTAACATGAGTCAATGCATGTCCTAATCTTTTACATTTTGACAAAAAGTTGCATGATTTGGATACATCAGACTGTAAGAGCACTGCTCCAGTGGTGTTTATGAAAGGTTAACACGTAAACATCCTCACAAAAAGAAATTGTTCCTTGCACATTTACTGAAGTTGAACGGAAAACTGCAAATGCTGGAGGCTTGAAGTCCCTCTTGAAAGACATTTTCTCACTGACCAAAATGTAGAATTATGAAACCCGAGGAGTGTTACATGCACCCACTCACAGTTACATGACATTTGTTACATGACGTCGTTCTGATTATTTACCCTTGAATGATGTTTTGGCACCAGAATTTTCCTATTTCAGCATGTATTTGACCTTTTTATTGTATATTAACACTGTGACAAATATTTTCTATGATGAGTGTATTGTTTATGTGCAATGGATTGAATTTTTAAAAATCGGTTGTGTTGCAATTCCCTCCCATATAAAAAAAAACAAAAACCCTGCTTAGACCATGTTGCTTCTTTTTGTCATTCAAAACAAACTGGGACAAAGAAAAAGCAACGATTCTGTTCCAATGGGATATTTATTCATCTTCAATAAAGTAATAATAATAAAAAAAAATCATATCAATCCCATTTGCACATGAATTTAATGAAGGCATATTTATACATTTGTGATAGTCCAGCAAGGAATGTCCGACTACCAAAACCCCGAACATTCAAATAACCTTATTTTTAACAGCATCAAGGAATTTGTACACGCTACCATTGTTTTTCTTGCTTTCTTTATGATGTATCTATCAATCTATAGGACTTTTGTCGTACTGCATTCACTTTATGCAATCCGTTTTGGGTATTAAATGCACTCTTTGATTGAGCATATTTTGTCAGCTCGTACAAAATCTACAAGTACTTAACAGTACTGATGCAACATCAATAAAGACTTTCTTGATCAAGGGTGTCTTTGTCGTTCTCTTTTAACTAACAAGGCCAAGGCTGAAGGTCGAATTAAAACCTAATCTTAAAATTATTACCAGCGGCGTATTATAGAGCAGTACTATAATACTTAAACCCAGACATTCGCATTGCGTAGGTTTTGTAAGGCTGAAGAAAATAAGAACAAAGCATATTTTTTGTTAATACAGAAATTCGTGACTAACACTAGGGGGAGTGTACATCCTTGCAGGTTCACCTGTGGTCATATAAAGGTGGCTAAAATGCCTGACAAGTATCACACCTTAAACATTCACCCGCCTTTATCTTGCACTACATCTTGTGGTTATCTAAACCAGTTTCAAATACAATACTTCCAAATCAGGTGGTCAAACTTTAGTTTTCTTGGATTAAATAATCGATTTTTAATCTCCAACCAAGCACCGGAATAACGTCCTCGTCAGTATGTACGCTGTTGGATTAAATGAGCAATATTTCATGTTCCTCAAAGTATTGGAATAAAGTCCTCGTAAAACGTCAACAGGCTCTTGCGCAAAGATGACGCAGTCGCTGCCTGACTCCTCCCCCTTCGGTTCGTCTCGATTCAGTTTTCACTGAAGAGAACGACAAACACGACTTCACCTTCGCAGCGGTTACGGCTCTACGTGCACTTTCTCCGTGGTTTGCCAAGGGATTTCAATGTTTGGCCCGTTCTTTGTGAGTATCCCATATTACCGCTCGCCTACTGCTTCTAATATGCCAGGAAGACGTTGCTAACGACTGCCCGATACGTTCGTTTGACCGTTTTATAGTGTAGCCGCGAAAGCTCGCGCTTCAGCCGGTGAAGGAGCTCGCGAGGGTGGCAGCCATTTGCCCGCGTACGTTTGAACGGAAACTCCATACTCGCCTGTTTTATTCGTTTTGACGGTTAGGCGGTTTTTTTAACGGGGTCGGAGACGGTTTGTCTTTCATTCCGGTATTTCTTGTCGATAAATGAAAAGTCTGGGGTTCTCCTCAGGCTGTCCAGCTGCCCTGGACTGCGTTGACTAGCCGCTTGCTAGCGGTCTCATCACCAGCCAAAGACCGCGTCAAGAAGTTACTCACACAGTTTATTTCCCCCTGTAGGTGTAATTATACATTTAGATAAATGGTTAATCCTGTGTCTGGACTTTAAACGCTATGGTCACTTGGCTTTTCGCGGTTTGGGCAGCTGTGAGGGTCAGTGAGGGTGAGATTGAGTTGTTAGCCTGCGAGCTAACGTTATAACTGTCAGTTCGGTCGGATAACAATTTATCGTCACGCTCCTGAACGTTCCTGATTTCAGCGGTTCGATGATTATGCAAAGCGTGGAAGATAAGAGGAATGAATTTGTTTCTTTTTGGCGTACCAAACAAAAAAAGTGCCACAGGAGCCCTGCCAGTTCACGTGCGTGTAATTCTTCCTTTTCACATTGGCTTTGTTTTAACCGTGTTTCCCTTTGAAGTACGGCCGACCCGTGATCGTTCCCCTATCCAGCACTTGGTTAAACTGTAAGCTGATGACCTAGCATTAGACTTAAACTAGCTGGTAAGCCAGCTGAATTTAAATGTCAGGCTTGTAGAACAGGTAAGATAATGTATGGGTGGAATCCTGTTCCCAGAATGAGATGCTTAATGATGGCATGACATGACCCTAAATGTGGTATACAGGTGCCCTTGTGTGTAGTGTTCGATGAGTCACCTGGCTTCAAGCTCCACCTGTTCTCATCCTGTTCCTGTGTGGTTAATACAAGGAAATTGTACAGGTGTTGGTCAGTGGCTTGTGCCTTATCTTTCGGGTGGACATGGGGGCATTCCTGCCAGAATCTGGAAGTTGTAAAATTGCCAGGTGGGAACAAGTCAGGACACGTTTTAGAGCTTGCAGTATCTGCATAATATAAGGAGCTATTTCACCTGACGGGATTGTTTTGCTTTTGTGGGGTGAAGCTTAGTTATTTGTAGTGCTGAAACGTGACAAGGTTGCTCTTTATAACTTTGACCTTCCCTTATCTGCGTCGAATTATAAAATGAATACCTTTTTGTGTGGGCATATTTATTGGAGAAGCAATTTATAGGTGTCTGAATATGGTAATGCGGCAGTGTGTTTTATCATCATATGATCAATGTACATATATGGACATTTCCTTGGTAGATTGACAGAATTTTTATGTGCGACATTGAGGCAATTTTATATAAACGTGATCGAAAATCTTTGACACTTTATTTATATCCTTTCTGGGCATTTTCTTGAGGGACAAATAGGTTATTTAGAAGTGACCAAATTATTACATATATTTTTTTTTTCTCAAATCTAGGTGGCTTAATGATGTGGTAATGAAAATATACTGAAATCTGAGCTCTTTACTATATGTAATTATAATATTTATATTTTATTTTAATATTCACTACCAATGCAATGCTTTTTTTTTATTAAAACATTGTTACAAAACACAGCTCTGTAATGGTTTAGGAAGTTAGTTAATTCAGTGAAAGATTTGCCAGATTGTTTCAGAAGGATATTTTGGTTTTTGGATTTGGTTTTAATGAAAAAAGCAGCTCATAAAAGTTTTGTTCATTATTCAGACTATCATGGGCTTCTGCGTTAGCATTCTGTAAGGTAGTGACTAAAGTTTTGTCATTGGTTTCTAGAACAGATTAAGTTGGCGAAGAATTAGACTTTAAATCGAACTGTGTGTGAATTTCAGCTTTATCTATTGTTATGAACTGCTGATCTTCCTGTTTGGTTCTGTTCACATGGCAGGGCTTTGCTGAAAATACTGTTGTGAGTTTGGATGTAGAAATCTAGTCAGCATAAATAACCAAAAAGGTTGTGTGAATGCACATGTTAATGGCTCAAATACTGCGTGAAGACCTTCAGCATGGTCCTGCTTTCGCTCTAGTGACGTGGTATTTTGTATTCTGCTGAAAGCTTTCTCATTATTAACTAATAAAGACTGTGTCATAAATGCCCGATAACCTTTCAAAACTCTAAAGTACAAACATGGCTTTTTTTGATCAGCGTTAGACGCGTTTAGACCATATTTATAGCTCGTTTGGCATTTTGGTTGAACAGAGCTGTCAGTAGCCACTCTTACTGGGCAGCATGTTAAATGTCACTGGTAGCAGTAGTTCACAGCTTGTTAACAAACATGGATCGAGTTGTGCCTCACAGCAGGCCCTCCAAAAACATCTACACAACTGGCAACAGCATGACTCCCATTACTCCCACTGTCTTTTCAGCTTGTCTGCTTAAATATTGAAGGAGTTGTTGTAGCCTTTGAGCCAGCATTGCAAGCCCAGCAGGAGCGCTGCTAACCCTTGATGAATGAGCACGGTGCTCACCACAGTCTCATCCTGACCTGACAGACATCTGCTCCCTCTGCATGGCTTCCATAGACTCCGCATGATGTGGCCTTTGAGAAGACAATAAATCTTCAAGATGTCTTTGTTGAATAACATGAACTGTCTGTCTTGTCATTTGAGTCATTCTATTAAGTTTACAGTCACAATAGTGTAAGCATCAGACTGACAGGAAGTGGGCCGGTTTGTGGCGGCATTTACAGGAGTCCCCACCCTCTTAGCGGAGTTTCCACTGAGCGACTTCTTGTCTTCTCTCAGCGCTTCTTCACAACACTAATATGGTGTTTTGGTGGTGACAGTTTTTGGGGTTCTTGAGTTCTGCCTTATTTTGCACATGAGTTTCTCCAGCCGTTGTTGTACCAGCTGATAAACAGTAAAAATATTTGTTTGGCTAGCTTTTAAGCAGACATTTTATGAAGACCTAAAAGTTTGTGAATGTAAGAGGATTTTTATATATATATATATATATATATTGTGACGAGTCGGCTGCCCCTCCTCTTTATTGTCACCATCACCCCGTCCTTTGTTCGCACGCCTTTCACCAGGCTCCCGACGGGAGTGGGTGTGTTCGAGAGGAGGGGCGTGGTATCGGCCAGGTCTGGCGGCGTGTGACGAGAGCACACCTGAAGGATTTAGCCTTGTCACCGCCGCCGTTAAATGCCCTGCGCGCCTCTCCTCGGGAGACCGGTCTCTTCCCCCGTGCATGCACGCTGGTGTCCTCGTGGGTCCAGGAAGGGTGCGCGATGGACCTCACCCCGCCGTCCGAGAAGTGCGTCGTGGGACCCCGTAGTCAGGCTGTGAGCACACAGCTCATCCCACTCTGCCGCCGGAGCAAAGAAACGACGGAGACGCCGCGGAAGAAGCCGCCGCCCCTCGCGCCCGGGCCAGAAAAGGGGAGCGCGTGCGACCGCCGACTCCGCCCTTACCTGGACCCTTCCCCCCTGGAACACGGCCTCAACCTTCACTTTCCCCGCGGCACGACGAGGACACCAGATCCCCCCTTTTATTTGGACACTTTTCCCCTGGACACTTCATTATTTTGGATTATTATTATTTTGTTAATAATAAAAAGCCTCTCCGAGGCCTGACGCCACGCCCACTGTGTCTGTCGTTGGCTCCTCCCGTCACAGTGGTGGAGAATGCGGGCAAGGCGGAGCTTAGACGGCACAGTTGGGCAACATCTGATGACGTCATCCCCTCTCGCTGGTACCCATGCCGGACGGAGGAACAACGGAGACTCGCTCCCAGCCACCAGGAAGGGTAAGTGACGCTTGCGTTTACTGTCATTTACCCGGTGGCTGGTTGAGCATGTCGACTAATTCCCGGTTTCTCTGTCCCGGTGCGAGAGGGGAGTTGCCCGGAGAGGAATCCCTGCCCCGCCCACTCCGACCGCTGGAGCCTGGTTGAGGAAGGTAGCACTCCTGCGTGGCGGCGACCGCCTGACGGGTTGGCGCTTGGGAGGGGAATGTGACGAGTCGGCTGCCCCTCCTCTTTATTGTCACCATCACCCCATCCTTTATTCGCCGCCCTTCACCAGGCTCCCGGCGGGAGTGGGTGTGTCCGAGAGGAGGGGCGTGGTATCGTTCAGGTCTGGCGGCGTGTGACGAGGCACACCTGAAGGGGATTTAGCCTTGTCACCGCCGCCGTTAAATGCCCTGCGCGCCTCTCCTCGGGAGACCGGTCTCTTCCCCGTGCATGCACGCTGGTGTCCTCGTGGGTCCAGGAAGGGTGCGCGATGGACCTCACCCGCCGTCCGAGAAGTGCGTCGTGGGACCCCGTAGTCCAGGCTGTGAGCACACAGCTCATCCCACTCTGCCGCGGAGCAAAAACGACGGAGACGCCATGGAAGAAGCCGCCGCCCCTCGCGCCCGGGCCAGAAAAAGGGGACGCGTCGACCGCGGACTCCGCCCCTTACCTGGACCCTTCCCCTGGAACACGGCCTCAACCTTCACTTTCCCAGCGACGACAGCAGGGACACCAGATCCCCCTTTTATTTGGACACTTTTCCCTGGACACTTCATTATTTTGGATTATTATTATTTTGTTAATAATAAAAAGCCTCTCCGAGCCTGACGCCACGCCCACTGTGTCTGTCGTTGGCTCCTCCGTCACAATATATATATATATATATATATATATATATATATATATATATATATATATATATATATATATATTAATAATATGTGGTTTGTCTTGAGTGTTCAAAAAAAAAAAATCTAATTACAAAGCTGATGTGTAAGCGGTAGTGGTTGTGTTAGCCTGATTTAGTCATTTCAGTGTATCTCTAACTTGACCACAGGCAGCTTGCAAGGTGCATGTAATTCTTTTTGCTGTTTCCAAAGCATCACTCCCATCTTGGCCAGTTTTTCATCTAATTGTTTGACATATGGCTGGGAAGACAGAAGCAGCAGGTGCATGAAACATATAGCCTACCTTATTGAATTCATTTACTTTTAAGATGGCTTCCTGTTTTTGAGGAACATTGTGACTATGGCACAACATAAGAATGATGATGGCTTCTGCCTGTACCTTATTGCCTTGTCTGTAGAGTGAGATTAGCACTAAACTGAGCCCCTGGCTTTGGCAGCAGATTTCTCTTTTCAGCACAGTGCTGTCTTTTTGATGCACATTTTCATACCACCTGCTTTCAGCATAAAACGGGTCCCCCGGTTTGTGCCTTGAGCTGACCTCAAAACTGATTAGATTTGTATGATATTATGTAACATATTGTGGCTTATCAAACTTATTTGATTCAGTCAGGAACGGCACATTGTTTTGTCACAGTATCATTTGTGTAGTTGCATACTGCATTCTTGTTGTCAGGTCAGTTTTGCAGTACCTGTGTTACAGCATGCATATTACAAATAAGATTGTGTATGAACCGACATGTCTTGTGTTATGAGACTGTTGTAAATAGTCACATTTTTTTTCACCTGAATTTAAATTGCTTTCTACAACCTTTTTGACCTTTTTAAAATTTAGATGAGTTATACTGTCAATTATTTTCTGTATAGTTTATATAGCACTTCTATTACTCAATTAGAAGACTGTATTAGAGAGGATATTCCTAAAAATCTGCATGCATTTTTATTTATTGAATAACCACTGCTTTTGTCAGTTTTCAAAATTTTTTTTTTTTCAACTTACACCCTATGTTTTGTTTTGTTTTAAGTTTTTTAAATTAAGCTTTACTTGGTGGTTAAGTCTGGGCATGATAAAGGACTTTTCTATGTAAAGGGTGTTGTCTTTTTGTCATTGTTGGTTGGCTGAATATCATCACTGCCATATTATCATATGATGCATATATGCATAGTGCTGATCTATGGTGAGTAAATGAGTTGATGATTCAGTGAGCCCTTCTCCAGCGGTCTTCTAAGAGACTGGTGAGGAATGCAGACAGACAGGCCTCAAGAATGTGTGTGGCATTCAGTGTGTACCTCAGGTGTATTTATAGGCCACTAAGTATGCTTTACACAGATTTTTATTTCTGGCCGTTATGACATAAAGTGTGCCGTATTCTAAACTAGAAGTACTATTTAAACGGCTAAATAGCTACTTCAACTTGATGACCCTATGGTCCGTTGCTTTTTTTATGCCCTTTGTCTTTTGTTACTTTCTGCATGGCGTGGTTCAGACATGTTAATTATATGAAAGTTACTTTTCCTCTTAGCAACTTAAAAACACCTGGAGAGATGGGCCATTTATTCTCGCACTGTGTTACCCTGTCTCGAAGCAAGACCCATATTTTCTCAGCTTTTCTGAGAATGGCACCGGTGGCCTCTTTAATGTTCATTAATACCCAGAATTTACACTTTTGAGTGGTTCCGGTCTAGGCTGAATGAGTAAAGTTCATTTTGTGCTGTGTAACATGACTTCTTGACCTTCTTGTGACATTAGATCTAAAATCAAGTTTACCTGAGGAGCAATCTATTGTTAAAAAAAGAAAAGAAAGTTACATCCCTGGTCGTTGGCTGTATGTAGAGCTTGGTTATAAAGTTCACCTCACCTATTTTATAAATGCATATGAATAATCGCATTGTCAATGTTTAATTTTTTTAACCTTAATTTTGACCACTTTGATGAGGTGACATACAGGATTTCTACAATTATTTACTCCCTTTCTTACAATTGACTGCACTTACAATTGATCTGTGTCCATCCTGTCAACAACCAATGAGAGAACCTCTGGTGCTACTTACTTCAGCTTTAAAACTAATCGCATAGAATTTAGGATGGACAGCATGCACATACTGACTGGTAATTGAATCATTCACTCACTAGAGTCCCATTATAATCAACAAAGCTCTCTAGAATGAACAACAAATTTATTTACATGTCTACTTTGTTTATGAAAGGATTCGTGGGATATGTCTGTGATACATTACTCATGTCTGCAGAAACTTTTGACGCTCCCCTCAGCGCAAACACATGTTCAAGTCAGTCTCACAGGTGCTCGTAAATATTTTTCATAGTCACATGCAGTAAAAGTTTTCAGCTGCATTTGCGTGCGACTGAAAATATTAGAGCACATCACACAGTCTTGTGTGAATAAGATCAGTGCGCCGTAGGCCACAGAGAGATGTTGATGCACTACAGGGCCCAAAGACGGTCAGGGAAGACTGCTGCTGAATTTAAGAGACTGGTGTATCTGGTGATTTCCTTCTTTTTACTAAATTTGACGTATTTCCTAATTTGATCTGAGATGAAGCTAATACATTTGTGCGGAAATTTGTCCTGCGCCAAAATTCCGGCCCTAAAAATCATAGTGAATGTTTAATGTATCGCTCAGCCCTACCTGTACGTTATCAGCTAAACAACATTCCATTTTTACTACTTGTTAAACAGTCTGAATCTCTTTATGGCAGTGCCAGAGATAGAGTTACATCTGCACAGCCAAACCTCTTTTTCCTGATCTCTCAAGAGCGTCAATAGACCCACTTTTTCATCTGTAATGTCCTGGTATGCAGCGGACAAAGCTGTGAAACTCATTGGCGGTTTTAATTCAGGTACTTTAATTCAGACCAGTTGTTGCTTATTACAGTAAGCGGTAAAGGAATGTGTACATCCTCTCTCATGTGTACATTTGTGGTGGCCCAACTTGATCCAACTTGCTTTGTCTGTTACTCTCCATACATACCATTATAATTAAAAGGATCTTGGCGGCTGTTATGATATAAATGCTTGTGGCGTGGCCTGTGGAAACCTGCGTGACTCTGCATATAAACCTTTTTGGAGATGGTTAAGTTTATTGCTTGTGCTATTTGCTTGATGGCCTCAGATCAGTCGTGTCCTGCTTAAGATGGACTTGGGCTTATCTTCTCTTATCTAGCATTGATGCATTTGCTCTTGAGTTTTGAATTGCCGCTGAACTTGCACATGTGGCCTCCACTAAGTCAGTACAGTACCGATCATGCCAACAAGTCGTGCAGATCTGAGCAGGTGTATCCTCACATTTCACTCCCTCGCTCCTTGTTATCTTCCGCATACTTTGTAGTGGAAAAGGAGTAGAGAGTGTGCAACAGCAGTGCATGTTTGAAGCTGCGAAAGACGACAAGTGAAGCCTTTGCACTTTTGTGGTTAAAAAGTAGCAAGCTAACACACACAGCTTCTCATGCAAGATTCACAAATGATCAGTAAGGCGCTGCAGTGGCAAGCAGACAGAAATAGCAATTGATGGCAAATCTCCAGGTAATGCTTGTCACCTGAGGGACATTTTTCTTGTGCTCGCGTACGTTCATTCTGTGTTTTTGGGGTGGGAATAGCATGCGTCAGTGCTGACGGGAGTTTTTCTGTGAATTGTCAATGCATGGGTGGATGTTTGCTCTCAGCAGGGTGGAGTACATGTGTGTGTGTGTGTGTGTGTGTGTGTGTGTGTGCCAATTATGTTAGCAGTGTGTCCTGATGAGATGCTTAGTTGAACACGACACTGTCTGTATTGCAGGAAGTCTGGAAAGTGTGTGGCGTCAGTTATTTGACCAGAAATACAGCAAAAACACTCTTAACTGTGAAATATTACAATTTAAAAGAACTTTTCTATTTTAAAATGTAGCTTATTCTTAAAAGCTGAATTTTAGCATCCGTTATTTCATTCTTTTTTTCAGAAATCATGCTGATTTAGTGCTCAAGAAACATTTCTTACCATCAATGTTGAAAGTAGTCGTGTTGCTTAATTGTATCATGGTTTTCATTAAAAAATAATAATAATAATAATAAAATTTAGCTTGTTTAATTGAAAGCCCAAGTTGAGCAGCCAAAAAAATTAACAATGTCTTTACTGCCACTGTTAAGCATTTTAATGAGGTTTCCAATTTCTTAGTGTTTCTGAGGGTATTTGATACCGCTGTTTGCTGTGGCTTTTTTGGATCATTTGTCTTATTTGTCTTGAATAATTACTGGAAAAAATGTGACGCAATGTTTACTTATTTGAGATATACTTGAAGGCTGTGTGCAGTTGCTTAAACTTGTTAATATAACCCTAGTGTGTGTGTGATATAGCCAGAGGTTTGAGCAAAGCATGAGTTGGCACAGCTCTTATCTTTGGTTCTTTCGGCATCACTCTCCTCGTCCCTCAGCCCAAGGCCCGCGATCTCACAGCGTCATCCTCTGACAGCTCTGAAGGAGAGAGGGAGGCCTTGCAACTGACTCTGATAGAGGTTGAGCTTTGGGTCAGTAGCTCAGACTGAAATAAATGAATGTAGTATAGGTATCACTGTATTTTCACTGACTTAGCCTAGTTTCTGACATACAACGTGCATCCATACACAGACCCTTTGGCCCATATTTACAGCATGTTTCTGACTGGAATTATAATGTAGAATGAAGACACGGCTCAAATAGCCCAGCTGGATTTGTTACTCAAATCAGAGGGATCTGAAAAGGATCAGTGCTTTGCTGTTGGCATATTAGCCCCGTAATCGGTTTCGTTGGCTGAGCAGTATCCAGATGATCTTGGCAGGGTTAGCATGTTCTCAGATGCTGCTTTTAAATATTTTTTTTGTGATCACACTAGCACTTATTTTTTTAATCCATGAATAGTTAGGTTACATTTTATGCAGATATTCACACTCATTAGATCCCTATTGCCTTAGTGTTTAGACACTAATCTCACTTTCCTGCAACTGTTCCTGCAAATGCATTTCGTAGTGGTGCTATATCGCTTAAATTCAGCATGGATGGATTAAGATGCTCTTACAGTATGGGATATGCTCAGTCAGCTTCTATCACCTGTTTGGGCTGCTGTGCTCTCAGATAGAGCTCTTATTATCACTATGTACACTACACTCCTAGATTATGACAAGAGCAGCCGTATGGCCTTTCAGACTTTCCCAGCTGCATAGGGTTGAGGGAAAGAGGGCTCAGATAGAGGAAGGCATGGAAGAGAGCAAATGAAGAGATAGACAGAGTTTTGTACCCAGTGACCTCTTCTCTAGATAACGAGTAACAGTATTTCACAAAACAGTGGGCAACATGAAACTGTCATTTCTGAGAAGTCTTCCTTTTTTTCCAGTCCTCTGTTCGTTCATGCACAAGGCAGCTGATGTGTGTGAGTGTTTGTATAAGCGGCAGGGGAACTGAGCAGGGTGTACGTGTGACACAGCAGAGCCTTCGCACTGGCTCGCCTCCGGTGTTAAAGAGAAACTGAATGTCTTACCGGACAGTTCCAGTTTTGCCCAGTTTAAACGTGTGACCTCTAAACGCTAGTAGGGTCTTGTGAAAGAAGATTGTGAGCGGTGTGTTAGTGCTGGCTTTGTGATTACCAAGCGACTTTCAAGGCAGGAAGCTCCTAGTGATTTGTAACTAAAACTTTTTTTTTTTTTTTTTTTTTTTTTTTTTTTCCTACCCTGCCCATCTGCTTTTTCTTTGTGTCTTACTGACTTTGTGTCTTGTTACTTTGCACTCATTTTTCCCCATCTGTTCTGGTAGTAGCAATTACAGGAGTGGCTTGCAAATGTGGTTTGATTTGCATGACTTCGTGGTAAAAGTAGAGCAGGAGGAAGTAGGGTTTTCATAGGAACGGCGTATCAAACTGCTGCATCCCTCACTGTATAACTTCTTGCAGAACTTTCATTAGAATTGCTTACAATTGGTATTTGCATACCTTTTGGCTATCAGCTTTTAAAATGTAACTTCATTTTTAAATAAAATAATTGCATATTTAGAAGCAACAGTGTGCTGACATTTGTAGTGTTGTGTGTGTGTGTGTGTGTGTGTGTGTGTGTGTTTTATTAGTTAATTATTAGTAAATTAATATTACTAATAATTTCTCTTTTCACAAAGACTTCAGCACAATATTTAACATTTGACAATGTTTAAGCACCAAATCAGCACATTAGAATGGTTTTGGAGGATGATGTGAAAGTACTGTAACTTCTCAAAATTGTGTGTTAAAATGTAAGAGAAGAACTACTTTAAAAAAAACTATTTAACATTTGTTTTTCATTTTGTCATACTGAGTGCTGTAATATATAACTACCTAGTACTACATAGTAATACTTTTGTTTAGCAATACTTTCTTGCTAATATCACTTATTTGTTAATTCAAGTCATTTAATATATAAATATCAAGCAAGCTTCTTAATAAAGAAACAGCTAATCGTTTTTCAAATCAGTTGAAAAACTACCAAAGTTAGTTTTTCCCTGATTTGAATGGAAATTGCCTCTTGTGGGGACATTTACAGGGGTTAGTCTGATTTTTATTGCTGTTCAAATTCTTATTGTCTGTGTTATTGTCAGTGTAAAAATCCCCAACTGAGTTATCTGGCAAGATTATGTGGAAATTTATTTGCCTTCTGTATCCACATTTAACATGATGGAATTGATTTGTAATTCATATCTTTCTGACCACTTCCAAACACTGTACGGTAACTGTTGCACTTAGTTGTAATTTGCATGCATATTTATTATTGAAATGCTGGAAATTATGGAAAGAAGTATTGTAATTTTCCTACTGTAGTGTAAAGCAAAAATGTTACATTAAATGAAAACAAGTTAATCAGTTTTTTTTTTTATTGTTGCTGTAAAACATTTGGCTACTGCAGTCATTGTTGTTGCTATCATTATTATTTCTATTATATTCTAATTTGTTTGGCTTCCTAAAACACACAAATAAAAAGTGGGTTGAGTGATATCACGCAGCGCCTGTGGAAAATAGTCCTCAGCTTGCAAGACGGCAGCAAACTTCCTTGATTATTGTGCTGGAATGAGAGTATAGTTCCTAGTCATGTTTGCCTAGAAAACCGCAACTTTTCGTTTTTTGGGAAGTGTTCCTGTAAAGTTCAAGTAGACTAGGTAAGTAACGTTAATGAAGTAACGTTCATTGACTTTCTGACTTGGAGCTCTTAATTTTGAACTCTTAAAGTGTACTACGTAGAAATGTACAAAAGTAAAAAAAAATTATTGGTCTTTTTTATTTTATTTTTTTATTTTTAAATATCACAGTAAATGTGGTATGACTACTAGATGTTAACATTATGATCAGATCAACCAAGCCATTAATTAAACTTTGATATCAATATCTGGTGTAAATAAAGTCAATGTCTCGATTGTAACACTGAGGTGCAAACGTCCTGTTCTTTTGTGTGGTTGTGCTTCCTTGTGCAGCTCAATTATCCTGTCTGAACCTTTGGTTTACCATCAGTCCCTTGGGGAATGTTTTAAAAAAAAAAGCACTTGTGGCCTCCTAGTCCTGAGTAAGCTTTTTAGCTCTGGTCCTCTTTTGATAAGATAATCACATTCCTAGTCTTGCTGCTTTTTCTTTTTTGAAGAGACCACTTTCTTCTCTTTTTGTTGCCGTCTATTTAGCCTCATCTGTTGGATCTAGCATTCGAGACTGTCTCTTTCCTTCTGAGAATTGCGACTTGTTGACAGTCCAAGTCTTCTGAAGTTCCCTTTTTTTCTTTTTTATTTTTTTAAATCGTGTCTGTCTCAACATGTCCAAGTCTCGTATAGTAAAGACTCTCATTGTGTGTCCTGTTTTTTTTTTTTCTTAATGTGGTTATTCAATCTGTTGCAGAACAGGGAGCCAAGATGACTTGGTTACTTTGATGGGTGTCCTTTTAGTGTGGATGGGGGTGGCGAGTAGAGAAGCGTGGGACTGTGAAACCGTTGATGCTGTTTGAAGCTTTGCCTGACTTTAATCCTTGCGAACGCTTTAGAGTTTTCAGAAACTCAGGAACAAGCCCTCACTGTATTGTCCTTTTTCATGTCAACCTTTGTCATTCACTCTCTAGTGTGCACTGCTTTTGATTTGAAAAAGACTGCATCTTGGAGGCAACATGGCATTTGCATGACACAAGATACTGTGTTTTGTGCCACATCGGGACGTAGGTGTTTTGATGTCCTAGACTAGCTTTTATCACCTGCCTGCTCCAAATTGCCTTTCTCAATGGGACGAGTCACTGTCTTACGCAGCAGCAGGGATGAATCATCAGTCATGGCTGAGTCGTAGTGCTCTTAAGATGTTCATAGGAATTACAGGACGTCTAAATTACTGCTTATTGAAAGATATTTCTGCTCTGACTGTATCTTCTTTCTCCCTCTCTCCAGCATTTCTGTGTTGATTCGGATCACACATATATGGCGTTTGTGACCGTCTGCGGAGAGTTCTGCCAGGCTCAGCACCTCACCTTTGTGGACAAGTGAATTGTTAGCCACCCGTGGGACTACGCTACCCAGAAGCCTCCCTGACAGCCAGCACACTGGGCCCAGTCTGTCTCTTCTATACCCTTTTGGGATCCCGTGTAGTCCTCAAACACGCCCACCTGACTTCCACCCTACAGCTTTCTCTCCCTGTAGCCTATTAGAAACTCTTCTCCTGAATGGGGTAATCTCATATGTCTGAATTGGATGACTGAAGGATAGTCTCCTTTTTTCTTTAGTTTTCCTTTCAAGTTTCTCATCCCCTTTTTTTATACATCTTTTGACCATCGTGGACTAGATCACCCTCCTTTTGACTTTTGTTTGTACTTCTAGTAGTCTTAGTGTCCACCCTCCATTGCACCCAGTATATTTTTTTTTTGTCTGTATTTATTTTTTCATACTGCTGAAAACTGAGCCAAAGATTTTTTTAAAGAAACAAAGGAACAGGAATTATAAGTACTTCATTGTAATTGTTTTAAAGACGTCTTGCCAACATGAACCGCCCTGCCGCTGTTGAGATTTCCTATGACTGCATGAGATTCCTCATCACACACAACCCCACCAACTCCACTCTCAACAAGTTCACTGAGGTAAGAGATCCATCTAAATCCGTATTTTGCGACAGAGCTTGTCACGAAAGGGGAAACCCAAATATCCTTACTCACACATTTCACTCTACCTCCTTCCCTTAGGAGCTGAAAAAGTTTGGGGTGAACACATTGGTGAGAGTATGTGATGCCACCTATGACAAGGCACCAGTGGAGAAGGAGGGCATCCAGGTCCTGGTGAGTAAACCTAATTGAAGATTTGAAGAACAGTGTTTAGGGCAGGAAGGAAAGAAAAGGCACTTATTTTGCCATTCTGAATGACACAGTGCTTTTCTGCAAGATCAGCTGTTCTTTCTTGATAAAAAGGCACATGCATGCATATGCTACACTCTTGGGAACTCCCAGTGGTAATTCACAAAAGGGAAGCTAATAGTTTCTTCAGCTAGTCTCAAACTCCCACATTGGCCCCAGGCCATGGTTACCGTTAAACCATGTTCATTACTATTTACTGTTTAAATGGTAAATATTGAGCTCATATACACTGCACTTCAAATTTTGGGTATTTAGATCAAAAGGACAAGACAAGAAATTACCAGATGTATTTTTTTTAGTAAATTATGATATTTTTTAAACTTTCTATTCATCAAAGGATCACAGCTTTCACAAGTATTAAGCTGCAGAATTTTTCAACATTAATAATACATTTTTATATATTTTTTTTTCTTGAACAGCTAATCAGAATAGTAGAATGATTTCTAAAGTATCATGTGACAGGGAAGACCGGAGAAAATGTAGCCTTGCTATCAAAGGAATAAATTACATTTTAAAATATAAAAAGTTTTGAGCGGGAACGTAGTACACTTTTCTCTTAATATTCAGTGTTATGTGCTCTCAAAGCTTAAAAATAATAAAAAAAAAAAATTCTCAAAAATAGAACTACTCATGGTATTGTATCATAAGAATTGCAGTAATTGTGATGCAATTTTAGTGATTGCTTCGTCTCGTTTGTAATGGCCTTTTCTGTGACCTGATCTCAAAAGGGGAACTGAACGAGCAAAATCTCAAACATGCTTCTTTCCTTCTTCAGATCAAGCAGGTCGTTTCACCCACTGCTCAACTGATGGCGGCAACAAGAGCTGTATGTGGGCATGTGTCTAATAAAGACATAGCTTTTTCTTAGGGGCCTTTGGGGGAAAAAAAACTTACTCTGCGTGTTGAGCCTTTATTTACACTTCACATTATCTTCGTCTGACCCTGCTGGAAAAGCCTAGATTGGCCTCCTAGTTTATTTACCATCTGTAATCACCTGTACTCTGCATGCTAGGTTGGTAAACAGAAGATATATAGACAGTTACAAATGTATTAAAAGCAGCTATGTGTGGAGATGTAGGCAAGCCAAAGTTTCTCATTTAAAAGAGGAAATTTCAACCTTTGCTTTTGTTCCCTTGTATTTGATGATGATGTATTTTTCATGACCTCCAGAATGCTATTTGGAAATTAAGGAAGCAAAGGTGTTAAAAAGGGAACAATATCCGTACTGTAGGAAAGGTACAGAGTAGTTTAAGCAGCATACTCTTGTGTGCGAGTGATACACGGCCCATGGCATCTGTCTAACTACAGCTGTACTCCAATACCTGAGAAAAGATTTACATCCCTGCTATTCAAATTCCACACAGTGCACCTTGTCCATTTTTCTTAGGAAGTGGCTCACTCACAATTGACACAGGGAACGGCTAAATAAAGAACCATTAAGAGGAACAAGGAATTGCATGTTTAAGGAGCGAAGAAAGCGAGAGACTGCTGCGAGCCAAAGCTGTCTGCAGGTCATCAGGAGCACAGCAGCCCAGACAGCTGCATAGACAGTCCGTTTCCATTATCTGTCACACTCGCCCACACACGCTTTCACTTTAACATTCTCACGTGCTCCGATCTCGGTCTGCTTTCCATTTCCTCTTACAGTACACCGAGATAACTACACGAAACCGTTGCTAATTAATGCTGTCCTAAGCTGTGTTTAGTGATGCAAATGGATTTACCAGAAAACCACCGTACTCCCTTAGGATGACATTAAATTTGTGCGTCATTTTGGTGAACCAGATACATCTTGCCGCAAACTCCTCTGTCCTCTGCGCTCTTTTTCTGACAGCTCTCTCTATTGATCTTCTCTTTCCAGCCTTGCGTTATATCTTAATCTCCTTGTTCCGTCCACTCCTGCTTCGTCTCGGCATATTTCTCTCCTTTCCTCTCAGCCCTTTCTTGCTAGTTGTGCGGTTTGACTGGGAGGAGGCCAGATCTCTGTGGCCTTCTGCCCAAAAACAGTTCATGAGAACGTTCTGCTCTCCTAAAATGCCTTGCTCCACAGGCAAATTCTGCAAGGCCTAATGTGAAACATCTCAAGTTCTTCAGCTGTGTTTTTTTTTTTTTTTTGCTAATGTTCCCTCCAGTGCTTGGGGAGGTACACAAGACATTAACTAGTTTCATCAAAATCTAAACTGTTTGTGTTTGTTTGTTTTCTTTGGTGGCTGCAGGACTGGCCCTTTGATGATGGAGCTCCGCCCCCAACCCAGATTGTAGATGATTGGTTAAACCTGCTGAAGACTAAGTTCCGAGAGGAGCCAGGATGCTGCGTCGCAGTTCACTGTGTTGCGGGGTTGGGCCGGTTAGTGTTATATTTTCAATGTGCTTGTTGAGATATTTGTGACTTCAAGAGTTACTCCTTCCTTCATGATAGGACGTATGTATTGTCTTTTATTTTAGTCTCTTATTGACTTGACTTTGATGTGATGAAAATACAGTAAAAGCTGTTTTTTTAGAAGCCGAAACACCAGTATCATATGATCCTTCAGAAATCATTCTAATGTTGCTTTTTTTTTTGGCATCTGATATCTTTATTTAGGATTATTTGGAAGAACAGTGCAAAAGAATAGATATAATTAAATATATATATATATATATATAATTATCAACATATTATGAATCTAAAAGGTCTGATTAATTTCTGTAAAAAACATAATAATAAAATAAATATAATAAAAAATAAGCAGCCAGCATATGAGACTCAAACTTTTCAAACTCTAACTAGATTTCTAGCACTCAGTCTTGCTAACACACACATACACACACATAACAGTAATCAGTCTAAACTTGAGAAGGTAAGCGTCTGTGACCTGCTGGTGTTAGTATGGTGTAACCAACATTGTGGGCAGTGCAGTGCATTCTGTGCTCTTGCATTCATTTTCCTAAGGTCAGTTTACACCAGTTTCTTTAGGGAAAAACACCAGAACCATTTAAAACAAGCCTGTGGTCATGCTGCTCTCCAAGCGCCAGAAGTGTTGTTGTTGTTGTTGTTGTTGTTTGTTTGTTCAGCATTTTTGGGGAGGGTGTGTGTGAGAACTGAACCACAGACTACCTTCTCAGCTTTTGACCTTTTTATATACGCAAGCATCTCAAAATACAGTTTTCTGTGAACACAAGCACACTTGTTTATGAGCTCCCAAAGATGGTACACACTGATTTGGTCATTGTTGATGCAGGTGCAAAAATTCATGACCTTTAAAAAAAGGTCTTTTATTTGTTTTGTTTGTTTTCCCCATCACGCTATCAGTTTAAGTGCATTAAAAACTTTGTCTTGTTTTACAGAGCACCTGTACTGGTGGCTTTAGCCTTAATCGAGTGTGGAATGAAGTATGAAGATGCGGTGCAGTTTATAAGACAGTAAGTAGTTCGGATGATTTCTCCTTGATAAGGTTAGAAGACACCACACAATTTTGTATTTTTATTTTTTTAAATCTTACAGTTGTTAAGACACCAGATGTCATACACTTGGGAAATACTGGGCATCTCACATTTAATCGATTGAGGATCGTGCGTTACAATTAGCTGAAGTAGTTTACAACCACAAACACAAATGCAAACGGTGTTCTGCAATTGGCTCAAAATCTTAAACATTTTTCATATTCTCTGACTGAATGGAATAACAGTCTGAAGCTAAAAAAAACACAAACCAAACCGAGTCTGTGCCCCTCATACCAACTGCCCAATATTTGCAGACGGACTGTCTTTCAGACTGAAAAGTGGCATTTCAACCTGTAGACTGTAGACTAATGTTTTTGTCTGTCTGTTTTTTTTTTTTTTTTTTAGGAAGAGACGTGGAGCTTTCAACTCCAAGCAGCTTCTTTACCTTGAAAAATACAGACCCAAGATGCGTCTGCGGTTCAAGGATGCCAACGGTCACAACTGCTGTGTCCAGTAGAGCGTCATTCTGTCAGTCATACAAAACAGTGGGAAGTTCAACCAGGGTAGAGGGGAGCGAGAGCTGTGGGTTATAATTGTGGTGATTTTATCAAATGAATCATGGCTAATCGATCACAGATGTAATAAAGAGAGCTGATCTATGGATTCACCAGCAGTATCAAAGAGAAGGGTCAAAGCACACAGATGAGCCCATGACCTGCTTGGTTCACCAGCGTTAACGGTCACGGGCAAGAATTTACACAAGTTCCCCTGATTTCCCAAATTACCAATAATGGGACGACTTTTTATTTTGTGTCATTTCAGAACGAGTACTTTGAACCATGATGAAAAGATTTACATTTGCCGTCATCGTTGATTTTTATTAAGACTCTTATTGTTGGGCATGCTCCTATTATCCTTTTTTTGTAATTATTTCCACACACGATAGCCAATTTTGTTACAGAAGCAAATCTAAAGTAGGCATATGATATTTTTGCACAAAACAACATTTTTAAGAAGTTCCTCTCCCAATGAAGCAATTGCCCCCTTTGAAATCACTTTTAATTTAGGGTTAGCCTAGGTTTTAAATATGTCAGCCGTATTTATTCACTATAATTAGTGTGTCTTGTCAGGAGTGTGGGTGGGGTTAGGACACTTTTTTTTCTTTTTCTTTTACAGAGCCATGTTATTTTCTCTCGTTTTCTTTATCTCTGGGGAGTGCAATATTCAGTCCAGCTTAGAAAAGCCCTTACCCTTAGGACCGTCCTACACCCAAATTCAAATACAGGAGGATACTCGGCTTGTCTTAGGTACTCACTTTCTATAGCTGCTCAGTAAGAAGCTTTACTGTTGGCCTGACTGTGACACCCACACATGATGTGTACACTTTCTCTGTCACCCTACTGTTCAGCCCACAGACACTGAAGGAAGTGAGAGGCGGGAGACTGGTCAGCTCTGAGTTTATTTTCAATTTTGCTTTCGTTTCTTTTTTTTGTTTTTTGTTTTTTGTTTTGTTTTGATCAATGTGCCCATTTTGAGAACACCCCCACTTCATCTTGGTTTTAAGACAAATAAATGAATTTAAATTGATTCTGGTGCGTTTTTCATTGCGTGTTCTTTCCTGTAATATGTTAGCTATTTACTGTGCTTGGCGGATGAGTCACTTCGTGATGACTGATTTATTTTTTTTTTTTAATGGCCACCTTCAAGATAACATCCGAAGTTATGGCCGAAGATAATGCGAAAAGTAATTTGGTGAAAGTGATGTAGCCGAATGAGAAATCAGTCAATCTCTGTGATTGCCGTCCTATAAAACAGACGGGGGGAAAAGATGTGCCGCTCAAAACAGTTCATGACCCAGAATGGAGGGCTATCAATTTAAAAGACAAACCAAATGTGACTCATTTGACTCCATGAGGCTTTCCCGCACCAGGACTTTCTGGCCAGAAAGGTCCTGACTGATCAATGACTCACGTACATAAAGGAAACCGCTCCTGTGGCATTTCTAGTGTGAAAAGTGATAGTGCAGATGGAAGATGACTAAACTCTTGAAATATTTAAGTCGGTCACATGGTAGAAATCCACAGGAAGTTGGGAAATGACCTATTTATTTTCCATCTCTACACCTGCTGACATAATTCACTGGAGTCCGTTATATGAAGAGTCAGATGTAGGACACGCTGTTTATCATGTATGCGTTGACTTCTGGCGCGCAATCAAAGCGAATGGAAACGCACAGCGTTAAAGCGTACATTGTAGTACAAAAATGTAATTCCGGTTACCCAGATTGCGCAAGCCTGGGCAGGCCTGTCTTTATCGGCACTGCCATCTGCTGGATCTGCTCGTGCTTTGGTGAGGAGAAACAATAATGCCGCGCTGGACTCGCATGTAGCTGTGTTTGTAGGGCTGGGCGATCAATAAAAATGCAGAGGAAAAAAAACGCTTATAATATTGATAATTATCATGAATTTTCATTCATTTTTAGCTATTTATTTCTTTTAAGTTTAAAGGCTGATTTTGGTCCTAGATGAAATATGTAGAAATCACTTAATTCCATATATATATATATATATATATATATATATATATATATATATATATATATATATATATATATATATATTTTTTTTTTTTTTTAATCTAAACTTTAATTTATATAATTATACATTTTAATTGTCATTATATATTTTTTAACATCTACTAACCTTGCGCGACCCATTTTATGTTGATAAATTTCATGTAGTCTTTAAGACTGAAATGAAAACGATAGATAGATAGATAGATAGGATAGATAGGTGATAAATTAATGTTAATATGACGCATGGAGTTTTCATCACTTCGCAGATGCATTTATTTATCTATATGGAAAATAAATGTAAAAAAAAAAAAAAGAATAAATAAACTGCTTTACTTTCATTGTTAGGAACATAAAATGCTGGTGCCCAAAAACTACGTGCAGCAAATATCCCTAAATGCCATCAAACAGCTTCACAAAATAAAAGGAAAGTACCTAAAGTTTATTCCAAATGAAAAATAAAAGCCTTTAAAATGTAGATTTAGTGAACACGCAAATAGTTAAATTCAGCAAACACATTAAACTGTGCCGATTTTAAACGGGAGCTTAGAGGGTGTGTGGGCGTGGCTGAGTTAACGGACTGGGCTCTCATTGGTTCAGCTCGTGTGCGGTGACGTGTCTGCGACCGTTGGCTGCAGTGAGAAGTGAGCAAGCGCTAAATTCAAAATTTTCAAACAGCTGAGGAGCGCGTGGCGTGAGAGAGAGAGCGGAGAGACTTGAACTCCCTCACCAGGCAAATAAAGAATAAAAACAAAGAGGATTGAGCTTTAATTTAAGTTTATCGTAGTGTATACCAGGATGGACCCATTCACGGAGGTGAGTGCCCTTTATAACACCATATGTTCGTTAGTTGGTGAGGGAGGGTATGGATATACACTTGTACCAGTCCGCTGTGCTCTATGTAACGTTATTGTTGCCTTTAGATATCCTTAAACTTCTGTCTTTCTTCTTATTTACCTATTGAATTACTTATTGTCTTCTAATATGACGATTTGCAGTTTTATTTACGTTACATTGTAACGTTTGTGTAAAGCTAATGCTTCTCTACTTGATCAAAATCCTGCATATAATAAAGCAAACATTATTTTTACTTGCAAAATCATTCAAACTGATGCTGATTAGTTTTTTGTTGTTGTGTTGCTGTTTTGGCCTAACATTCGTGTTTTAAAAAATGTTTCTGTTATAACGTTAAGTGTGTGACATTAAGTCACAGGTTAACATCTGTTATATCTTAGTGTTTTGTCTATTATTTGAGTATAGTGTCTGGTATTCAAAGTTAACGGTTTATTTTAAGGTTTTTACGTCAAAAAAACGAATTAAGTTGTAAATACGGTGCATAAACTTAGGATATTTGAATTGAATGCCTTTTGTACATACAAATATTAGCCTTTTGAGTATGAAATGTTTTTGAATAAGGAAAAAAACAATAGCTGTCAGGGCTGTGGCCATAGCTTGTTAAATACAGGAAGCCTGGTTTGAGCCAATAGGATTCATCTGCAGGGTCACGTGACAAAATTCCATGGACATGAAATGCTCCCTAACTGAAATTTCCACTCATTCCCTGGGAGACGGCCAACCAACAGCCACACTGCAGGAATGTGTTTGGTCTTGCTCAGTAACAGGGCTGTTAATCATGAGTGTGATACGTTCTTCTAGAGCCGCTGGCTGGTTTGTTCACAGTCAGAGATGATCAGCGCAGATAAACCCATGCATGAAAAAAGGAACTAAAACTTGTGATACTTGAATGCACTTTTTTTTGCTTTCATGTCATGCATATCGTGCAGATCTCTGACATAAAATGTATTATATTTGCATATTGTTGTTTGTGTTTTGGTGTCTGTTTTTCTTTAACACAGTGATATAGGCCTTAGTGATGTACTGAACGCTTTGCAAAGCTAATTTGTCACTTTGCTCATTCAGAAACTTTTAGAGCGCACACGAGCTCGTAGAGAAAATCTGCAGAGGAAAATGGCAGAGAGACCAACGGCGGCCAACCGTCCAATGGCTAAAAGATCAAGGGAGCCACTCACAGACACAAACAGTGTCATAAGTGAGCCGACCATTGAAAAAGGTTTAGTTGTTTTTGAAATTTTATTTTGTCGCGTTCCTGTTTTGACATAATACATGTTTCGTCACTTTCCTTCTATAGCCTAAAAATAAGATGTTTTTCTTTTTTGGATAGCACTACCCTCTTCCAAACCATCACCCTCAAAGCGTCGCTGTTCAGATGAAAATACTCTTCTTTCTGGAGAAGAAAACAAACACCCACCAACGGCCCTGCAAGTGACAGCCTCTGAGCCTATGACGGACAAGAAACCACCTCTGGTTCCAAGCATCGTTCGTCCCATGCCTGTAGAGCAAAGGTCTGCTCTTTGTACACCAGAACCAGAAGTGCTGGCCACTCGGCCTCCTCCAGACACTGAAAAGACGCACCCTCCTCAATCTCCAGCAAAAAGCATAGCTAGTGCAATGAAGCACACTGCTCTAGAGGGAGCCAAAGAGGCACAGAAAGATGCACCAACCCCAGGCGTCTCCAACATGAGATCTCGTCTACAGAGACTGGCTGAGCAAAGGCATTACTGGGACTCTGAGGGTAGGCAACTGTCTCGCATCCTGAATGCACTGAACTTAATTGCGAGTTTATGGACCATTCAGTATATTGAGCTGGATGATTAATTTGTATTTGTTGTGACTGCATCAGCCATTTGTGCCTGTAATTGTGGTTGGCTGATATATCTCACAGGCTGATATCTGGCTTTTCTGCTCCAACAAAGGCAAACATTGTACTTTTAAACAAAACATTGCATTTCTCCAAATTGCAGTAATGGTATGAATGTGTTATGGAATATTGAACTGTGATATTAAATTTATCTGCCATCGGCTACCCTGCTCTCTAAATTATCACCATCAACCATTAAAAATAACTATGTCAGTTGACCACTAGCCTTGAATGGAAGTACGAATGTCAAAATCCTTGTTGCCTGTTTTTATATATTCTGAAGAAATACAAATGATTTGTTTATAAGATATTTTATCATGTATTAGAAATAGATTTGTTTTAAATAACAAGTGCACATTTAAGGTCCTCCAGAACACCCAAATCTAGACAATTATGTGATTATAGTAAATAATATGACTCAGAATGAGTCAAATAAACCATTGATGTATTTAACACACAGTTGTGCTTTCAGGAACCGCAGAAACTGTCCCAGAAAAGGTAGTTGTATCTCCTCTGAAGTCGCACAAAGTGGATCTCCCTCCTGCTACACCAACAAACTCTGAGCTTCGTTCTGGAAGAAAGGGTAGACTGGCAAACCTTGCCGCCACAATCGGTTCCTGGGAAGATGACCTTGGACACCCGCCCACTCGCTGGGACAATGCACAAGCAAAGCCTGGCACGGCCTGTGTGCGCCCTCCAGTCAGTACAGTGATGAGTAACAATACCAAGCCAAGTCCTGCTGTCGAACGGCCTCAGACTGCCCGACCAGCTCTTCACAAATCTGTCGACAGCGGTCCGCAGGTGGGTCACACCAACAACAGATTCCGTTTTATTCTTTTTAATGTGTGTGGTTGTATTGAGGGGATGTGAAGAATCCTGTTTGAAAATATCTAAAAATATTTGTTCTTACAGCCAGCAGTTTACTCTCCAGTCAAGTCAACCAGAGTGGTTCCTCCTATTGCTCAGAAGACAGAGTTTCCTCAGCCCAGACCTGCTCAAGCCGATTCCTCTCCTGTTTCCAGCCCACTGAAGATTTATCCCTCTACCCAGTCCTCCAGTCCACTTAAATCTTTGACAGCATCTCCCTCCAGTCCCCACAGAGGTTACGTCTCTCAGAGCCCCCTGAAGAACCAGGGTCCATCTAAATCGAGTTCTGCAGCAGCATTTAATTCAAGCCCTGCAAAACCGATTCTGACACCTAAACCCTCTTCTACTGCTGATGTTTCTATCATACCTCAGTCTCGTGAGAGGTTTACCAAGGACACGACACCCTTACAGCACAGAGGCCCAGCAGGAACTACTGGTCAGTGTTCTTGCTCTTTTTATTTTTTGCTTTTTCTACATCGTAGTGTAAGTCTGTGACCTTATGTTTATGTTGACCTTTAGTAGGTGTCAAGTCATTTTTGGAGCGTTTTGGAGAAAGGTGCCAGGAGCGCAACCAGAATTCACCTTCTGCCTCAGGAGGTCAAGGACACACGCCTTTGGCTACTCCATCTGCCACCCCCAAGTCCAGACTGCTCCAGGAGAGGCTGGTGTGCTCCCAGGTCACCTCCACCACAGCTGTTCTCGCTCAGCAGCAGAAAATGGCATGTATTCTTGACTATTTACAGTCCATATTTGTCAAATTGCATGTGAAACATCAACACTAATCAAAATATATATATATTTTTTTTTTTTTTATGAAAGGAGCGAGAGGCAGAGTTGGCACAAATTCGTAATCGCTTTCAAAAAGGCAACATGTTAAGGAGCAAAGAGGATGTCAGTGAGGTCAGGAGTGACCCTGAAAACAAGGTTTGCTATCATGTTTTCTGCTTCTGCTGCTTGCTAATAGGACAGTGGAACACAGTTTAAGATGACAGTCCATATTTTTCTATAATATAGTTTAAGGAAAATTTGTTTTAGCAATATGAAATCCACAGAAGGGAAAGCAGATTTTTCCTGTTTTTTTTTGTTTTTATTTAATCACTTTGCCTTTGTCTTATCTTTTTAATTGTTTTTCTTAATTCATGTAGCTGACATGACAAAGGCAACTAAAAACTACTAATACTAATCACACTGATACTGAAGAGAAATAAAGCGATACAAATTACTGAATGATTTGAACTATTAATTTTTTTAAGTCTGTTGTGCCTTTTTATAAATCGAGTACTTAATTTAATTATAAGAATGAACTTAATGTTATTTAACAATGTTTTTTTATCCTCAGGAAACAGAACTGTCTGTACAAACTTCTGTGCCAGTGCTTGATAATGAGCCTGAAGTACTCAACAGCCCTTCTAAATCTAGTGAAAAAGGTATTTTATTAGGACAACTATATAATATGGTTAATTATGTTCTTCTATATTATCCTGCTATTTTCTTTCTTCTGTTCAATTATTTAAATTAGCCTTATCTGCCTTTACTATTAATAAAACAGCATGAAGATGCAGCCATGCTATAGTGGTCCTTATTTTTATTGGAATAGGAGTTAAACAGATTGTCACTTTTTAGGCAAGGAGTGTGCTTTTCCAAGCCCAGTAAAGGAAGGAAATATTACAGGAAAGATGCCTATGGTGAAAGAGCAAGAGGAAGTGAAAGGTAAGGGAAAAATCAGTTTTACTATAGATTGTTCTTCATATTAAGAATTTTTTTTTTTTTTTTTTTTTTTTTTTTGGAATGCACTCAAAAGACAAGATTAATTAAATATAAGATATTTATAATGCAACTTGTATGTTGACTATTTTGTTTTCTTATGCGTTTTCATTGATTATATCATGATGAATATATTTTATAGCTAATTCCCATTAAGTGTTTTTGATCATGAACATTCTTGTTGACGTTGTAGAAATAGATGAAGAGCGTGAGATTGAGATGAACGTGGATGGCTCTGTTAACTCTGAGGTGATAAATGAGCTGTTTGATGGAGTCCTGGAGGAGAGCGAGGAGCAAAGTGACGAGGAGGATGCAGATGATGCTCTGAATATCTCCTCCATGTCTCTCCTTGCTCCACTTGCAGAGACTGTAGCAGCTGTGGTCCAGAGCCCAGAAAGAAAGCCTATGGTGAGCTAAGTCCTTAGCTAAACAGTGATCTTGCTGGATAACCTGAAAACTGACGTTACATCTCAATTTAACTTTTATTTTGGTCCAGACATCAACTCCAGCCAGCTCGTTTATTGAGAAGAGTTCTACCCCTGAGAATGTTTCCAGACCAAGTAAGTTCCAAAGGACACGCATGTTACGAGCTGGATCACCTGACGGCATCGATGTCGTAGATGAGCAGCAAAACCAGAACCTTCTCTACAGGTATGCATCTGCTCATAGTCTCTGCTTAAGCAACATTCAAACTGATTTGCTGATGTAATGTATTTAATGCACTGTTTTGTTTGATTTCAGCATTGATGCCTACAGATCCACGAGGGTTAAGACTGAGTCAGAGAGACCTCATGTTAAACAGGTGATTGTGAGGAAAGAGGAAGTATCTCAGAGAATGGAGAACAATGGGAGCTCCAGTCACATCAACATCAAGCAGAAAATGAAGGTCTGTTCAAAATGCTATCTATTATTATTTTGTTTTGGACCCTGTCAATTAAAAATCATGCATTTTTCTTTTTAGCAGTGAGTTATGTATGCCTTACATTTAAAAAAAAATAAATAAATAAAATAAAAATAATAATAATGTTTAGCAGTTTTATCAAGTTTATTAGAAGGCTAGATTATGAAAACAGTCTACAGCAGGAAAAAGTTGTGTGTGCTGGTGAAAATGTGTGTGTGCTGGCATCTGTTTATCTTAGTGACTTGCCACATGCACAAACAGTTACGTAGCAATAAAATCTGAGATTAACTGACCCATAAATGTGGTTTTTATGGCATAAAAAGTGTATTTCAGGTTGGTACGCATGTGCAGTGAGTCACAAGCTCTGTGGGAACTAGACCCCTGCAACAGCTGCAGTAATGCAGTTACTTGGACAATTGCAACTGGCTATTTTAATTAGATGGCGGGACTTATTTTGCCCTATTGCACATTAGTTTGTCGTAGTTGTAGTAATGTGAGTGAACTGTCTTTGATCTGAATGGGATTTATGATGCCTTGTTGTGTTCTCAGATGTTGACCAATGAGATGAACCTGCAGCAGACCGTGATCCATCAGGCTAGTCAGGCTCTCAACTGCTGCACAGATGAGGAACATGGAAAAGGATCTCAAGTGGAGGCTGAGGCTGAAAGACTGCTGCTTATTGCCAGTAAGTGTGTTTTCTTAATAGTAATCATATTTTCCCTTTTTTCGCTGGGTGGGTGAAATTGTCAAGTGATTTTTATTTCTTAAACTTGGGCTAATCACATCTTTGTTTCGGTTTCAGCTGAAAGGAGGGCTGCCCTGAAGGCTGAACTGGACCGACTAAAAGCAGAGGGTCCAGCAGCTCAAAAGAGAAGCACTAGCGGTGCCCAGGTGGATATGGGTATACCTGCTTCTAAAGGGTCAATTTCACTGCTGGAGCTGCGACTTCCTCTAAAGGCTGACTTTATCTGTTCTTCTGCCAGCAAGCCTGGTGAGAATGTTTCTGTTTTTATATATAGAAACCTTTTTTGTTTGATATCTTTGTCCAATCAGACGCTTATCATGTCAAAATTTTTGATGTAAGAATGTGGAAACCATTACTTCTTTGTGATGATCCGTGCCGGAGCTGAGAACACCGTGGCGACTCCTCTAGCAAGCACACGCACTGGTCTAAGTGGCGACGCTTTGACATTCTCCACCAGATTCACCCTGTAAGTGTCACTTCCTGTTGAGCCACTCTTGACATCCCTATCACCTCAGTGTCGTTTTTATCATATTTACTTTCCTTGACGTGCAGGTCTGACGTATCCAATGATTTTGAGATTGATATTGAGGTCTACTGTTTTGTAAGTAAAGCTTTTTTTTTTTTTTTTTTTTTTTTTTTTTTTTTGCTTTCATGTGAACCCCTTTACTTTTATCAAAGATTTACTAAATGTTTGGGTTTTTTTTTCTTAGCTTCAGAAACGAGAGCTGAACCCTGACAAGAGGAAAAAGCCTAACAAGTCAAAGGTAGACTAATAAGCCACTTTTCCACTACTGGGCCGAATAGTTTTAAGAACTGTCGTGTACGGTCCTAGTTGTGTTTTCTTGTGAGCCTGGACTGACACGGCACAATTACAAATAGTGCTCAACCCAGACTTCTTGGTGCAGGTACACAAATGCAAACAGAACCTTTCAGCCAGATGATGGATGTACTGGGTTAAAATGACTACATATAGGTGTAGTGTGTAACACAAAAACAGCTACTGTAAGGAGCAGTGAGCGGCATTTCCATGACATGGAAGCATGCTTGTTGGTATGCTGTGTTTTAGAGTCATCACTTGCTGGTGTGCAAGCAGTTGGTTAGATTTTTATTTTTTTTTTATGTCTTGTCGGTCTGAGTAAAGCGAATGGTGTTTTTATTCATTCCTTAAGTAAAAAGGCCTTTTGTCTTTTAGTACTTAGTAGTGCTGTGTTTTTGTATTGTAAGTATTGATCACTATATTTCACTCTTTTACTCTTAAATTTGATCTTCACAGGCTATCACACCAAAAAGGTTCCTTGCTATCTCTGTGAGTAGTCTGTTCACTTTAACCTCAATTTAAAGGTTGCTTCACCTCATGCATCATGTCTTTTGTAATATTGTAACACGTAATGCAGCATTTAATATTGTATGACATCTAAAACAGTACTGTAACATTTGTTATAAAAATGTTTTATTTCTTTTGTGTCCTCTCTAATTATCTATTTTAGAAGAGCAACCTCCAAACACCTGGTGAGTATTAATGACCTTTCAAATGCTGTTCAATTCAATTAACGTTTTTGAACAAATGTAATTTTTTTTTTTTTTTTTTTTTTTTCACTTGCAGTTGTGGCTAGCCCCGGTGGTCCAAATGCAGTGCGCACCAGTAGCTTTGTACTTGTCGGATCCCACAAGCTGAGTCTTTCCTCTATTGGGAGAAATAAATTCCCGCTGGAGAAGGTACATTCCTCCCTTTGGTTCCGTCTCTGTATCATCATTACTCTTCCACAAACCAAACGATACTAACACCATCACCAGGCAAATCACTGAATGCATAGAGGGTATGCACACAGCGCCACACAGTAGACGGAAGTGACTGGGGTTACACCCACTGAGTGGCAACACAACATAGCGTTCACTTTCAATGCAGTTAAAATAAACTAACTGACTGATACAGTCACAATGGAGAACTGTCATCTGACAGTTGTGCAGGTAACTTTAAAGTACTAAATATTTACAATACAATACTAATGTCCTTTTGTCATTCTCGTGACTTTGATTTCAGCACAATACATAACACATTGTAATTTCAGTAAAGTTTTGTAGATTGATAAAGCTTATATAAAGCAGTAGTGTAAGATTTAGATCTAGCTGTATTGTTTTTATAGTGTTGTCTAGAAGATCAAGTGTGAAGGCATTTGTATAACTACAGATTCGGATATGTATACGTGTACGTGTCAGGAAACCCTATTCTTGGCCACATGTCCATGTTCGCAGTTTTTGGTAAGGTGTAAGAATGACTGTTGAGTCCAATTACTAGTGCCAGCCAAGTTGCAGGGTGTTTTGCCACTTAGTTGGACGAAGTAGGTGTGTTCCGTCACTAAAGTGACGTCAATGCATACCCTCTGTTGCTTGCTAACGTCAGAGAGGGAGAGGTTTAACCACAGCACCAGTGTTCACACCTGCCTAATACAGTTCTAACACTCTTGTTTTTCTTGCACAGTGCTGCCATTTGCATATGCCAGACTCTTTCACATGCAGTCATTTTTCTCTTTTAGATCAAATATGAAGGGGTTGAAAGAGAGCTGCTCAGTGACATGTTTCACAAAAAGGTTGCTATGTTTGCTCTGTGTTTGGTAACACTGGTTGTGTGTCTGAGTGTTTGGCTAACAAGGCTTGGTGTCGTCTTTTTGGTGATAGCTGTCACTTTAAGCTGCTTATATCCGATTGTGTGCACAACATTGCATTTGAATTTGGGTGTAGACCAGGTGTTTTGTTACTCCTTCAGGGAAATGTGTTGCTACTACATTTTATAGCTCACTTTCCTGCAAATGACGCCCCTTATTTGGATGTCTGGCTGGGTGCTTAGTGTCCTGTTTTGCTACAGGTACCTTTCCTTTGTCCGTTGGAGGGGCACGTTTATCTGAAAATGCAGTGCGAGGTTGGCTCGCGGATAACGGAAAGAGGCTTCCTGGTGAGTCTTTATACTGAAAGAATGGTAGACAGTATATTAGTAACCAAGTCATTATTAAACGCTTGTTATACACTTTCCTGCACTCTGTGTGATGCCATTGAGGGTGTTTTTATTTGTAGACTATGTTTGAGGATGTTAGTGGATTTGGAGCCTGGCACAGGAGGTGGTGTGTCCTTTCAGGATACTGCATCTCTTTTTGGACATACCCTGATGATGAAAAACGAAAGGTGGGCCTATTTTAATTGTATTAATTTTTGAGATGCATTTCATTCTTGTTAACAGGTTGTTGTTATTCCCACAGAATCCAATCGGTCGTGTTAACCTTGCCAATTGTACTAGTCGTAAAGTAGAGCCTGCAAACAGAGAGTTCTGTGCCCGGCCCAATACCTTTGAGCTCGTCACTGTGAGACCACAAAGAGAGGATGACCGAGAGACCCTGGTCAGCCAGTGCAAGGACACGCTGTGTGTTACAAAGTAAGACCCAATTAACGACGTGAATTCGTGTGCTTTGATGGAGACGATCGAATCCTAAATCAGAACATCCCTTTTGTAATATACAGGAACTGGCTGAGCGCCGACACTAAGGATGAGAGGAACCTTTGGATGCAGAAGCTCAACCAGATTTTGACAGACCTGCGCACATGGCAGCCAGATTCATGCTACAAACCCATGTAAGCCTGACCTCTTCAGGCACCAAGGACCAAAAGTATCCTAGTTTGACTTTCACATTGACTGCATATATTTCTGATTTGGAAGTGCAATACGGCGTCACAGTTACAGTGTTTACAGATACATTTTAAGAGTTCGCAATTATACGTTTGGACAAGTTAAAAGCCATAAATTGAGACATTTCAATTAATTGACAAAATGCTTTGCCTTACAAGGGTATTCAGGTGTTTTTGATCCTTTCATCTGTGTAATTTAGTGAGGATTGTTTAAAGATTAATGAAAGTTGTTTGCTATGTTAGACTGGTATATGTGTATTTAAATGTATTGTGAACGACTGCTGTAGTCAGATTTCTCAGAATATTTGTGGAGAAAGATAGGAGGCAGTATTTAAACCTTTCAATGAACGACACATTTAATGTCAGTACTTTGTGGTGACAAATTACATTTTTATATTAAGTACTGCCAAGACCCACGATCTGTTGTTATATTTGTATATTTGCTGTTATAGGGCCGAGTTAATTTTTTTTTTTTCCTTAAATTTGAAGATTTTGGGGGGGGAGGTTTGGTTGGATTGGAGTCATAAAAATGTATTTGTCATTTTCAGAAGTACACCGTAGAGAGCTCACTTGGATAATGAAAGGGAATTTTTTTATTTTATTTTATTTTTTTGACATTTTATGAGCAGTGTTGGAACAATCTGTGGTTAAAAAAAGCTGCAGACAATGTAAAACATTAGATCCTTCCCTATTTCACCAAAGCTCTTTTAGCTCAGTTTCTGGTATAACACTGTTGAGGGATATGTGCCTTCAAACGAATGCAATTGTTAATGAAATGTTTTGTTTTTTTTGACCCAGGTGACTTAATTGTGAGTTATATATTTATCATGCACAGTCCCCATTTTCTATGCTCTCTACACCATATATATATTATATATTCTTGTGAGTTTTCTTTGTAATTTTATATGAACATTTTATAACTTTTTAATGGTTCTAACTAACTTTAGATTCACGTATCTATGTCCAAATGCGTTTGAATAAGTGACATTTACAAAAGCTTTTAATCTACACTAAATGTCGTATTGTCTTGACAGAGACAAATTTGTAAAACCTATAATACACGATACCAAAATTTAGCCCCATCACTGTAGTAATCTTAAGGCACTTTAGTGTTCTGGCTGTTTTGTTTATAGTATCTTAAAACACTCCGAATGTGGCTTCCATGTATCACACAGAGCTGTGGTTTCAATAAAACAAGCTTTTGACAACATATTTTTTTTACCAATTTCTTGGTTTTGTTTAGCCTCGTATCTTACCAGTGTATTCAGTAAGACTAGAAGCATTTAGTGTTACTAAATATTTACTGTAAAATTATAGCTATTCACTATAAGAACTTTAGCATGTTTTAGAAAAGCCTGATAGTGTTGTAGTACTTTAGTAAGTCTCAAACTTGGAGGACTCGGGATTTTAATTGAGGACCTGTCGAGAACAAACGAGTGACTTTAATTACATTTTACCATCATTATAAATTATTATTTTTCTATTTTGTCAATGAAAACGGTTACAAACAACTCCATAGCAGATCTGCTGTGCATTTCTGAGCAACTGAATGCGGCGTTTCATAAATCGTTTGCTTTGAACGAATCGGCTGAATAATGAATCTGAGACTTGCTCATAAAGTGATCTGCCGCCACTGATGTTTGAACTAAAGTATTTCTTTGGATAAATCTGAAATTAAGATAATAAGAATAGTATGACAAGCAAATGTGATTCAGCATTGTAAAATGAATAATACTATTTTAACTATTGAAGAACAGAACATAAATGCAACCAACGGCCAAACGTTGGTTGAGTTCATTTTAGGGTGACCGCTACGCTACATCTGAATGATGGTCTGTGGTTAATATAAAATGGTGAGAACAAAAGCGTAATAGCAACCTTTGTACAGTATGATGTAAATATTAATATGTCATTTTAGATACGGATATCTTATTTATCCTTATCTAAACTTTAACATCTCCTTGACGTGCGATGTGTCACTTCAGGCCAAATTCCGGATATTAGACGATACTACAAGGCATTCGCTTTCATCCAATGAGCTCGCGCTGTGGATAAACTGACGTGCTGTTAGCCAATCAGACAGACGGCTTTGCGCGAGGGGGCGGGATTTTGAGTCCATACAGAGCAAACGGAGGCGTTACCACTTCCTTTTCTAGTGAGTTTGCGGACGCGGAGTGTATAGTGGAGAAGAAGTGTCCTTAGCTCGTTTACGACTTGTAACCATGGCCCCCAGCACGCAAGCGGACGAAGCGGTCTCCGGTGTGAGGCAAGGCATCCGAGCCATTCTGCTCGGCCCGCCCGGGGCGGGGAAGGGGACGCAGGTGAGAGTTCAAGCCCAGGGCCGCGTGGCTCGTTCTGATTAAACCGTCCGGCAGCAGCGGGATGGGTAACGGCGGTACTCATGCAAAGGGGTAGTTCACCCCAAAAAGAAACAACCCAGCCTCGCGGTATCACGAACCTGTAATGGATTCGTTTGTTTAATTGTGCTTTTGTGAAATGGTGTAGACGCACAATGCTCACGTTAAATGACAGCCTCGGTCACCGTTCAGGTTCGTTACGTTTCAGATGACGTCATCATATAAGTTTGTGCGCGAGGCTTCGTTTACTAAAACAAACGTTATCCTGTTTAAAGCGTCCGGTTGTCCCGGCGGTTAATAGTCTCTTTCTGAGCGGGTTATTCGTTCAGCGCGGTTGTGGGCTTATTGTTTACTATTCCCGTCACTCGGATCGGTTGAACCCAACGGGACCATTAACACGTGAATTGGAGAGCACTGGGAAAACTGTAGAGCTTCCTGTCCTGTTGAGCGGCAATGTAGCTCGGCAGCCCATAAAGAACAGGCATATCAGCTTACAAATCAGTCCGCTTGGTTTGCGATACCGCTTGCTGATGTTAAGCAACTTTTGGTGCACGCTTTGAACTTGAGTAAAACGGTCCAAACTTGGCTTATGGATGTGGTTACGACAGAACAAATAGTGCTTGCGTTTTACGGGTTTGTTCATACAGATCGTTTTTAATTAAAAAAGACCGTTTTAATAAAATACCATTTTAAATATGTTAATATTTAAGACAAATGTTAGATATAAATATTAAGTATATGTATTAACTGTTCCCCCATGAAAGGTTGTTTAGCTGTCCTTATATTTTACATTTTTATTTTTTGTTTTTATTTCTGGGTTAATTCCATAAATTTGTTGTTTTTTTGTTTTTTTTGGCCTACACAGGCACCCAAGCTTGCAGAGAAGTACTGTGTGTGTCATTTAGCTACTGGGGACATGCTGAGGGCCATGGTGGCATCTGGTTCAGAGCTCGGTCAGCGGCTTAAGGAAACCATGGATGCCGGCAAACTGGTAAAATGAACAGATGCTCTAGGTTTTCACGTGTGTTCGAGGGATGAAGTCCCGATGAAGTCTGTTTCGTTACCTTTCCTTCAGGTGAGTGATGAGATGGTGGTGGAGCTCATAGACAACAACCTGGACACGCCTGCATGTAAGAACGGGTTCTTGCTGGACGGCTTCCCCCGGACGGTCAAACAGGCAGAAATGGTGAGGACTTTTTCAGTCTTTGACCCACAGACATCTCTGAAGTGCTTAATTTTGAAATGGGAGCCCGTGTGTCTGTCTCATTCGTAGCTGGACGGCCTCTTGGAGAAGCGTAGTGAGAAACTGGACTCTGTGGTTGAGTTCTCAGTTGATGACTCCCTGCTTGTGCGCAGAATCTGTGGGAGGTATGAACATGGAGGGGCTTGTACATTTTAAAAATAGAGCTTAGCCCACCGCCCCTGATGTTTTTCTGATTCCTCGGTTTAATTTAATAAATGCAGAATGTACTGAAAAGATGTCACTCATTTCAGAAACAAGACAGGTTTTCTAAACATTTGTTTCTGTTGTCTTTAATGGAGGAGGTGTCAGGAAACTTTTCTTTTTGTGGTTTTAGTTGTTTTTTAGAAAGGAAGTGTACCTCCTTACTTCCTCCATTTAGTAAGAATTTTGAAGCATGACAATGACTCTTTAGTTTAAATGTAAAGGACTAATACTTGATACACAAGTAATGGATACATAAATCAATTGCTTGAATAAAGCTATAGAAACCCTATTAATATATATAACTTTTTTTGTAAAAGTAATATGTCCTCATTTTCACTTGAGTACAAATGCAAAATGATGATTTATTATTATTATTATTTTGAGTGGACCATGTTTACGTACTCTAGCCTGCACTAGACAGATTAAAAATAATAAAGATTTGTGTAGACATTAAATAATAATCCGTTTCATTCTCCAGACTCATTCATCAGCCCAGCGGCCGGTCTTACCATGAAGAGTTCAACCCTCCCAAAGAGCCGATGAAGGATGACGTGAGAAGCTAAAACTTACTGTAACTAACAGGACGGCTATGAGCATCGCTGCAGAGGTCTGTTCTGATGCATGTGTCCACAGGTGACCGGGGAGCCCCTTATTCGCCGTAGTGATGACAACGAGACCACTCTGCGCTCCCGACTGGAGTCCTATCACAAGCTGACGGTCCCTCTGGTGCAGTACTACAGTGCCCGCGGCCTCCACGCTGCTGTCGACGCTTCTCAGTCGCCCAACCTCGTCTTCGCCTCCATCCTTGCTGCCTTCTCCGCTGCTACCTGTAAAGATCTAGTTTATTTTGTCTGAATCACCTCTACGTCCACTTTCTCCTTTTTATATGCGTTATAAACCCTGTTTGATTCCTTCTGTGTTTTGTGTTTGTCTTCGTGAGTTTGTTTTAGACGTGGTTTTGATTCATCTGCTGCCTATTGTACAATGGGTAACGGATTTCTTTTGACCAAAAAGTCTATGAAATATGAAACGCTGAATGTAGAATCCAAGCTAATTGTAATGTCCTAAGATCATATATGACACTAACATTCGGTTATAAACCTCTATATAATGAAGGCACATTTTTTTACTCTGACCAGACACCTGTAAAAAGGTATGGTTATGTCATTTGCACTATTTCCACTAATTCTTTTTAAGATGATCTTGTAGTAATGCATGATATCCAGTAGAGGTCATATGAATGCTTGGTTTAATTGCTGAATGGAAGAAGCTGCTTTATTAGCTAATATTTATTAATTAATGTTGAGTCATTTAATTTACTTGTGGACTTTTTTTCTTTCTATTTTTCTACAGCTGTATGAAATCCAGTTTCTCCCATCCAGGTTGATCCAGATGTGAAAATAATGGATGAGGGAAAGGGGGAGCTGGAAGTGACACAGATGTTTATTTTGATCATTCCATGTAGTGAATGTGTTTTGTAATGAACACCGATTTAACTGAAACCCAGTTGATTACCTCCAATAAACGTGGGAGACTATTTTCTACTACCTTACATGAAGAGGTCGATTCTTTGTGTTCTTGTAATACTGTCCGAGTGCCCAGATTTTACATCCACTTCCCAGTTTGGTGTTACTTTGAAGACACTTTCCCAAGTTGTGACACAGAAGTGCAGCGATGATGACTGGGGCAAAAAGGGAAGCGACATCTTATTACATCAATGTATAATGCAATACAGGGATCCCTTCGTCATAGACAACCTAGACCAGGCTTCCTCAAAGCTTACCCTGGAGGTCCGATGCACTGCAGAGTTTAGCTCCAACCCTGATAAAACTCACCTACCTGTGATTTTCTAATGATCCCGAAGACACTGATTAGGGTTAAAGCTAAACTCTGCAGGAAGATAGATCTGAGGATCACTGGCCTAGACGTATTAGGGGTTTTCTTTCTTCAAATCTAGAAAAGAAATTCCAAAACATTTGTTTTTAGTTAAGCTCCGATTTAAAAATGCTTAAGCAATTTTGTAGAAGATAGTGCTTTTAAGCTCTGTGTGTCAGAGTGAGTAACTTTTAAGTGAAATGTTCTAAATCAAAAAACACACACTTTTGAAGATGTCCACAAAAATGTGGAAACCGAATTTTTGTTTATTAAAAAAAAGTGGTTCTAATCTAATAACGCGTTTTTGTGGTTATAACATTGATCCCCAGTCTCCTGGTTCAGAGTGGTAACACTAACGCAAACATATTTTAAATATACACTCTTAAGGACGTGTCTCGCTAAACAAAACTGTTCCTGGCATTGAGGCGCGCGTTCGTTTCCGTTTCGGGGTGACGTCAGGGGGCGGGGCTTCCGCCTCGAAAACGAGTGTCGTCACACGCAGGGGCTTTCCTCGGTGACGTGAATGGAAAAGAGAATCAAACTGCGGACATAATCCGAGCGACATCGCGTACAGGGCAGGGAATAGAGGTCTGACAGGTTCCCCTTGGGCGGATTCTGGGGGGGATGTAGTAACGGATATCTTCAGGGTGAGATTGGTCAGGTTTACAGGACAGCTGGTTGAATGTACGCGGTGTACAATAGCGCCGAAGCCCGCCGCGTTCCGCCCTATTCTGCTTCACTGGCTCTATAACGTTACTATCGGCTCCGTCTGTACGGTAAGTGCCCGACAGATCTGTCGCCATGGTTACGCTTTGGTCTTAGGCTGTGATTTAAAAATACAACAGTGTTGTGATATTAGTACACGTCCCGGTTGTGTGACAGGCCACCTGGACCTAACAGCGCTGGTTTATTTGACTGTAGACCGTCCTTTAAGAGCAGGGCAAGAGAGTAACTAGATATGTTGTACACTGCTGATTTAGTTATGTTTAGTAGTTACGCCTAAACTAGGCAAGGCACAGTGTAGGGACCATTGAAAAAAAATAATAATTCTATATATGTATATGTGTGTGTGTGTACGTATAATATTTATAACTGTTACATGTTTTTCATTAGTTATGCTTCTATGTATGTATGTGTCTATGTAAATGAGATGTTATTTATTTGCTGATTTAGTCATGTTTTAGTAGTTCCACTTACATTTAAATTAAACCATTTAGGGGAAACATTTAAATTTAGATGTGGACATCTCTTTCACGTGTGCATAACATGTCTGTTTTTATGACTTGAGATTCTCGTCCTTCCTGGACTCTGGCTGAGGACGGGGCCTGCCTTTGTGGCGTTGTTTCCTCAATAACATCTTCCTAAATATAGCATGTCCTGGTTCATTGTGAAATTTACACTTCGAGAGTAAGCAAGGAATGCACAGAATGACTTCGGTTTCGTTTCTTCTTTTGCGTCAGCAAGCACACGGTTAATTCCAGTCTTTCTCGTTTAATTTTTTTTTTTATTTTGGGGCTATCCAATTTACCGTAAACTAGCATGTGACTGTAAAGAACTGATAAAATCGAGATCTGTGGTTTCACAGGAACCCATGGCTGTTTTTTGTTTTTTTTAATTGAGAATGTGGCATACTGGTGTTAGTCATGCATTGTCTTGAGGATTGTTGAGACGTGATATGAGATTTTGACTTCTGTGAGGATACAATGAAGGATGAGGTTATCTGGATAACAGACAGCCTGATTCTTAGCTAGAATGGGACATTGATCGACACAAGCACCTGCTCTGCACAGACATTCACGCAGACTCTCGGCTTAAAGAGATTTCTTTAAGTATCACAACTTATCTAATGGGTTAGTTAGACCGTCTGCCAGTACTTCCTGCCCTCCCCGTCACAATGGAGGTTAAAGTGAGTGCGTGTGCGCAAAATGTGACAGAATATTAACAGTTCTGCCTAACTAAACCTTCAGTATATGGATTAGTTTACCCCTACACCCTACAAAAATCTGCCATTACATTATTCACAATCACATCAGTCTAAAATCTTTTTCTGTAGTATTTATATACTGTTATAGTATTCATTCATATTTTCAATTCTAGTTTTATTTTAAGTTATTGTAGTGTTTTTGATGTCATTTTTAGATTTTAGTTCAGTAATTTTAGTTTAGGTGTATTTTAACTTAGGTGTATTTATTTCAGTTAGTTTATTTCATTGTTCTCTAACATTTTTAAAGTGAGTTTTTCGTCTAATATGTATATTATATATGTAATTTCAGCTTTATTTCAGCTAATGTGATCCTGGACCACAAATCCAGTCATAAAGGTATATTAGCCCAAATGTTTCTTTTATGCCCAAAATCATTAGGGTATAAAGTAAAGCTCTTGTTTCATGAAGATATTTTGTAAATTCCCTACCGTAAATATATTAAAATGTAATTTTTGATTAGTAAAGTGCTAAATATTTCATTTGGATTTCATTTAGATTTTTGTGCACCCTCAGACTAGCTGTATCTCAACCAAATATTGCCGTATCCTAACAAACCATTTAAAAACATTAAAATAGTTTTTATGGTCCAGGCTCACAGATATGTTCTTTGTAATATTTTTAAAATGGCTTATTAATAATAACACTGTTCCGAACCTGTATGAGTTTCTTTCTCGTTCCTACACAAACCCGAGACATTTCCTCTTTTTTTTGTCCCACAAAAGAAAGTCAATCCAATAGATCCGGAACACGAGGATGTCTCAATAACAAAAAGTTAGTTTTTGTGGACAAAGTTACTGCTATTAATGGAAATCGACAATGCTATGAACCTACTTTGTGTAATATCATGAAAATGCAGACGGAAAAACAAGACAGCAGGTATTGCTAAGAACAATAAGCCTCAGTGGAGCTTCAGATGTGACTCAAATGGTTATGTAATGGCTAGTAGCCCACCTGTACATCGACTGGTCCATGTGACTGAGTGCGTGAGCGTGTGTGTGTGTGTGTGTGTGTACGAGACCGAGACAGACTGAGCTGTGGTCTGAGGCTGCAGGACGATGTGCGAAAATGCTGAGGTGCGGTTTCGGGGGTCTGTCGCGGTGGAAGTGCTGAGGCAGTGTCAGTCTCGCTTTGTCTTATCTCTCACGGCAATGAGTTTGTCTAGATGGATTTTTGCAGTAAAGCGCTGGCAGGATGCCAAACTACGCTCAATTATTTTCTGTTTTCCTTCTTTCGGTGCTCTGTCGATTGTTTAATCATATTTAGCTCATTGTTCTGCGTTTGTGTGTGTTGCGTTGCGTCCTCGTTCTCTTGCTGCGTTCTCATAATAAGCCAAGAGTTAGCAAACCTGTGCTGATTTGTAGCCTGCGCGGTTCATTTGTGCTTTCTGTTAATAATTCATCTTCGGAATGCCTCTGTGACACGTTGATAAACGGTCTGGAAAAAACATGATTCATTCTGAAACTACATTTTACAGTAAGAGATGATGAAAGCTGTTCCTTTTAAGGGATCTCACGTACAGTGTCTGTAGCAAGGATCTGCTTTCATTATGACTTCATCATTAGCTGTTTCCCGTTTCCAATATGAAAACCTGTAGCCACTATGGAAAAACATAAATTTCACTGTGGTGCATTACATGCTAATTAAGTTATTATTAAAGGAATGGTTCGCCCCAAAAGTAAAAATTACCCCACAAGTTATCATTTTAAAACTAGAAATATTTTTGTTACAAAAACCCATCAATCTGCTTTTAAGGTCATGTTATAACCCCCCCGGAGGCGCATGCTTTTTATTTTTTTAGGTTAGTATAGCCGATTTATTCAGCTTCAAAATAATGGTCACTATCCAGCAGCATTACCAAGCTTGGAAAGCTTTTATTTTATTTTTTTTTTTAACTCTTACTGTGTTCGTCTCAAAAAAGAAAATCATATACACCCAGGATGGCTTTGGGGTGAGTAAAATATAGGGTGATTTTTATTTTTGGGTAATTTAAGAGTCTACAATTGTTATAATAAGGCAATTAAGCCAGGATATATAATACATAGAATTAAACTTATTTTGTAAATGCAAATTGCATAATTTATTAAGCATTATGATTACTAGTATAGCATTTAAAAACATCTGTAATATTGTTTTATATTATATACTTATATAATTTTTATTATATATAATTTATATTATAATATCTTGTTTATGCACAGTTGTAAACAAAAACGAGAACACCTGTGAACCACAAAACAAACAATGCCAGACCGATGTAGAATTTCCTCTTTCTCCTTGATCAACATCTCTTTGATATTTTCTCCCTCGTGTGTTTTATACTTGGCGTACTTTACAAACTCCCGACTGCAGTGCTGAAACTTAGAGCAAACTCGTAGAAACAGGGATCCACTTTTCATCAAACAAGGCCTGGGAGCTTACGCCGTGGATCGTTCCAACTGTTTTCAGAGTTTATAAATGAACTCTTCCCTAAATGGAAAAAGCAGGCTGCTCATTTCCAGCTGCAGCACTGTAAGCAGAAAACGGCTTCTTGTGAATCGACATGTCATTCACAGCTGATAAATAATAGAGCGACTTCTGTTGTACAGCAAACGCGGCCACGCCCATTACACGCACACACACACACACACACACACACACATACAGTGGGTTCTGTTTTATAAACTTGTGCTCTGGTGCCGAAATGTGACACAGATTTTCCAGAAACAACTTTTGTTGTGCACCCGCTAGCGTCCCTCACACACACTAAACCTCAGATAGCACAGATGGTAATTATGTGTCATCGGTTGCATTAGCAGAGGCTGCTGAAGTGGAATGGAGGGCTATTACCATCTCAGCCCTAAGTTATATATATAGACGAGAGACTCTTTTTCATTTAACCTGCTATGATTCAACACCGCCTTTTCGATCTGCCTGTTTTGAATATTCAGATCGACTGAGATCGTATGGAATTTTCCCGTCTCTGTCGACTAGACTCTTGCATTTTTAATGCGTCTACTATGCGGGTCACGTACAGTATGCACGTAGTGCTTCATGATTGTTGCATCCTCCTGTCATAATGGGTCAAGAAGACATCAGGACACAGTGGCTGTGAGCAATGCGAAAGCACTCTGGAAAAGTGGGTCATACTGACTGCTGTCACTGCGTACCTTGCAGATCCATGAACAGCAGCAGAAAACAGGCTGCTTTAGTTTACTGTGCTTTATGCTGTGACTCCCTTCGACAAATACAGTGCTAATTAGCCATCTATGTGGGGAAAATACAGTGTTAATACTGTTTTTGGACATACTACGTCATAGTAATATCATGTTTTTTTTTTTTTTAATAAATACCTTATCGCCATTGCATATGGATGCGTTAATACTATCATTGTTCATTTATTATAGGTGCAGTCATGATTATTTTAATTACTAGATTCTGTCCTTCTGTCCTTGTAGAACAAGTACTGTATTTTCTGAAAGCTCCAGCTTGAACTACCTGACGCTACATTAACAAACATCATAACAAATCATAATACTAATAAAACTAATAATATTTGTATATATCGGATATAGTGGACTGCCAGGTTAACACTAGCATGGTGGTCTCTTTCCCTTCCCCCTCACACAAGTAAACAGATTTGTGCTACGCAGGCATTAGTGCAAGGGTCATCAGAGCAGAAAACCAGGCCACATCAGTCTTAGATGAGTTTGTGTAGCCGTAGTATGTGTTTTTATTGAGTACGAATAGCCTATGTACCAGAGAGATTGACAGATTATGCTGGCCTACAAAACCTTTCCTCAGCTTCAGTATGGGATTTGTGTACTGTATTGATGCTCCTCTCAGATAAAAATAAATGAATAAAGTCCAGTAGAGGCATGCACTCGTGCGTTATGTGATGTATGGTGTTAATATCTGACGGGTGTGTATATGTGTTCACAAGGGCCAGAGTCACTGTGAGGGTCCTTGTTTGCTGTGTTCGTAGTGGGAATCTCCATGGCAACTGCACTAGCAGCGCAGTGTGAAGTGGAGAGGGAGCGCTCGAGAGTGTGGATGAGAGGGTGTCATCAACAGTGAGACACAAAGAAAATGAGAGAAGTAAAAATCTAAGGACAGAAAATGCGATAAGAGTAATCCATTTTAAACAGGTTAAAGTTACAGAATCAATTACGTTTCGTTTTTAAACGGCTGGTGAGTGGTTTAAGTCTGGCAGTCACTTCGTGAGTCGGGTGCAATGAAGAGTTAACTGCGAAATGAAAAGAGATTGAGAATAAAAGAAGGGAGGAGTGTGTGCGTACGTGTACTGAGCATGCTCCTCCTGCAGGCTGCCTGTGCGCTGTGCTAACTTCCTGTGCCATTTCTCTTCCTTAACAGACCGGCCGATTCAGAAGAAGAGAACAGCAAACTGGAGCACACACATCTCGGGTCTGCGAGCGAGAGAATTCAGCGGAGCCAAAAGAGGACGAGCCTTCAGAAAGGATTACGTTATCTTGAGCCAGATTCATTTTTTACAGCAACTTGAACTTTCTAGTTGTCTTTAAACACCTACGTTTTTTAATTGACAGTATCTGTCAGTTTTCTACAGTTTTTTTTTTTTTATTTCCTTTTCTTTTTTATTTACGAGAAGATTATTGAAGTGAAAGGACTTTTTTCCCTCTTCTTTTTTCCTTTTGGCTCAATTAGTCTATTTATCTTTCCGTTTATTGTTCGAACACGAATCCTTGTCATAGTTATGACTTCATAAATGGAATGTTCCCATCTGGTAAACTAACTGGAATTTGGTGAGACCTTGACAAACATTCTTTTGTGTATCGGGAGCGTCCGTGTCCTTGAGGTTTAGAGCTTCCTTGAAATCATTCTGTGGAAGGAACTGAGGTGCTTCGGACAAACTCCGCTAACCCAAACTCGCTGACCTCTTGTAAGGACTCAAGTGGGAGAACATTACACGATAGTTCTTGGGCGATGGGATCCGAAAAGGACTCTGAATCACCCCACTCTTCTGTTAGCGGCATTCCCAATCCGAAATGCCGAGGGCCGGGCAAGAAGCAAGGCAGGATCTCTTTTCATAGTCTCTTCCATGGCAAACGCGGATCCAGGGGGAACAAGGCTAATGTAGGAACTCCTCTTGCTCAACAGCTGCACCAACAGCAACAGCTCCAGCAGCAGCAGCTTCTCCAGCCCCCCACGCCCACTAATGTTTCATCAGATCCCTCAACGGCAGACCCGGCTGAGCCGTTGTCCGCTAGCCAGGCCTCTCTGGGAGGTCAAGAACTCCTAGAGTGTCCCCTGTGCCTGGTGCGGCAACCTGCGGAGCAGCTTCCTGAGCTCCAGGGATGCAGCCATCGGTCTTGCCTGTGCTGTCTACGCCAGTACTTGCGTATCGAGATCACGGAGAGCAGAGTGCAGCTCAGCTGTCCAGAGTGTGCTGAACGTCTTGCCCCGAGGCAGGTGGCCCTTATCCTGGATGATCCCAACCTGATGGAGAAATATGAAGAGTTCCTGCTGCGCCGCTGCCTGGCATCAGACCCTGATTGCCGATGGTGTCCAGCTCCGGACTGTGGGTAAGACTGGTTTGGATGTTGGGGATTTGAGAAATATACACAATAACCTTGTATTGAATTGGAAATATTGCTTTATATATAAGCTAGGTTGAAGAACTTCTAATTAAATTTGGCAAGACTGCTAAATTCCAGTGTAAAGATGTGTCAGTAAAACACACAGTGACATTATAGGGAATTGTGGGATGTGTTCCAGTATTAAACTCCCCTGTGCACATGAGGTCATTATACAAATGATTTACTGAGTAAATGACGTGGAACAACTTGACTAGCCTAAAGCCCAGATCTGAACCCCAGTGATGTTTTTTTCAAACAAACCATCTATTGAAGGACCTTGATCATATTCAAAATGTCTGTGTTTATGACATGGAATTGCAGAACGAAGTCTGGAAATAACATTCCCTCATGTCACATGTCTCATTTCCTCTTTTTTCTGCCACATAATATCAGCTATGTCTGCTGACCTATTCTCTTCCTGATATCTGAGGTGACCTCATCTTTTCTTTAATTTTAGTATTTAGGTGTTACCATGTCTTGTAGTCAGTGGAGGATGTGGTCATAGGTGAAATAGGGTGGCAAAATTTGGCAAGAAGTGCTGCCCTGCCTACAGCTTTCACACTCCATTTCTCTCATTTAAATTTTTTGGTTTCAGTGAAATTACAATATAACATGCAACCTAATATGCTACAAAAATGGATAAGCCTCAACAGATAATCATATGGTATTCTAAATAGTGATGCATCGATAATTCACAAACCCAAAATATTATGCCAAACCTGTGAAAAAATACATTTATATTGCTGAAAAAGGGCCAAAATCATTGACATAAACTAAATGAGGTACAGCATTGTGGACACAAATAGTAAAGAACTTTACTGGTTTAAAGGTGCTGTACGTAGGATTGACACCGAGTGGTTGAACTAGGCATTGCAGTCCAAATTCAAAATATTGGAGACAATGTTTTTTACCCGGCTCCTCCTACTTAGGTTGCCAGATTCCCGCTCAAACCCCCTTTCGTTTGCCAGTTTCCATGACTGAAATGAAAGGCGCTCTGTTTTCCACCAACTGGCAATCCGGGGTTCCGACACATGATTGGATAAAGTGACGGTGGGCGGGTTTCACAAACCAAAACAGAGGCCAACATTCCCGGCCGGAACGCACATTTTCAAAAGAGAATAACAGACTATAGCATTGTTTTTTAGATAAACAAGTATGTTAACTATTTCCTTAAATGTGAAAACATGTGAAACATGTTTCTTAAATACCTATCACCATATACTATCTACCATAGTATTAACATAGAGTCAAAATCATACATACAGCCACTTTAACGTATCTCCTGAGAATACGACACCATGAACAGCAGGTCAGTTACCCAATTATGCAATTTAATTACTGAAACCTTTTTGTTTTGTGTTTAGTTTTTCTTTTACTTCTTCAAATGTGTGCTCTCTGACACTGAAAGCATTTGGCCACAAAAGCTTGTGTTTTGAGACTGGACTGTGCCCTCTTTAAGATTAAAATCCTAGAATCACCCCAGACGTAAGCGTCCATCAGCCAATGAGAATCGGCTGGAGTCGGCTCCAGCTTTCGGAAAACCAATTTTCTGTATTCCCTCTTGATTTCAGCCTAACGCAGCTCTTCCCACACCCTCAACACAAAGCTTACGCATTCATATCCGTCAAACACTCTCTACTGTGTAGGCATCCTAAAATTGCCCAAGCGTTGGTTGAGAGATTTCTAGTTTCTCACCCAAAATGCTCTCGTGTCTGAATGGGAGCAAATCCAGCTATCTATCTAAAAACCTTTCCGAGATTAGAAACTGCGAAAAACAACTTTATTAAAGCCAACGGTTTCGAAACTAAAATCTCAACAAGGGTGTGGTATTTGGTTGTTCACAAACCAAACAGTGAATTATTTGTCAGATTCAATAGAAGAGGTTGTATTTAACAGTTTCTATTTGTTCTGTGTGCTTCGACAAGTGTAGGAGGCATTTGGACAGTTATAAGGAAAACTTGCGTTTGTGTGGGAAGCCTAGTTTAGCTGATGTGTCATTTTGAGAGTGCGATTTACTTCACAGGCCTTTTACAACCTGTCCAAGGTTTGTCAATCATAATGATGCGCCAGTGACCTACATTAAAGGGACATGATTTTGTCTGCATCTGCGCTTGTTTGAGTCACTGCCACTTCCTATCAGGCCCACGAATGATGATTAGGGGTTTCCAGATGAACTGGGTATTTTTTAAAAAAAAAGGCCAGTTCGAGGTCACACTATTGGCTAGTTGGTTAGTTGCAACATATTAGATTATTAAATAAAAAATGTTTTGCTGTAGGACACATTAAGCTTCACACAGAAGGCTCATTTGCCTACTTGTGGTATAACTTGGAATCTCCCATCTTAGACGATAAAAACACGCTCTGATCTCTAAACCACAGACAGAAAAGCTCCCCCAGTATATTTAGCAAATCAGTTCCAGTCCATGGTGCTGCTTATTACCCATCAGCCCCCCAACCAGCATCGCTTCAGCTTGACTGAAAGTCCAGAGCTGCCAATGGGAGACAGGAACAGCTTGTTTCTCTCTCCCTCAGTGATAAGTTGCTGTGGCAACTGAGATGCGGCACAGAGGTAGAGTTGCTATGGGTAACTGTGGCCGGTATTCGATTAAGACAATCATTGGCTACTCACTTGACCGCGTGTGCATGCCACGGTGTCTTTGTGAGCTTTAAATTAGCGTGTTGATTTCATTGTTTTTAAGCCTAGTGAGCACTGAGTGTTCTGGGATACCATAATCATGTGTAATGAGGTCGGATTCAGCTTGACTCTACATGTAGGGTGTGTGTGCCTGTATACGTGCAGGTAATTGGAAGCTCTTTGTAAAGGACATTACACTTCTCCATTGCAACCAAGCTGATTAATGAGGTGTCGGCTAGAGGAGGAATGTTTTCTTCAGAACCTGCTTTAACTTTAGCCAACAGGTCAAAACATGCATTTAAAATTAAACAGATTGTTTTTGTCACGCATAAGCTACTGTTAGACAAGGAAGTTGGGTAGTTTTTATTTTGATTCGGAGGGCGAAATTTGCCTTTTCTTTTACTGGAAAAAACAACCTACCCAGCTTATCTACTGTCAATGTTTATTCAGCCATAAAATAATTACGATTCAGTGTTAAGATTTTAAAAATATGTTCGTTAGTAATCATCGTGCTCATTGTTTTGAGTTTGGCAGCCAATAAATGTTCTCAGGAAAGTAATAAAACGCTACTGGAATACTAGGAAACTGTCACGACAGGAGCATACTTACTGCAATGAATCTTTCTTTTCATTTTCCATAATCTAGTAGTGACAACTGCCAATGTTTTCCTTGACTTTAAAAGTAATTTGACATTACAAATTTACTAAATTCTTTAAATTCATTTATAAAAAATGGCAGACGGAATATACATAATTTTTCATGCAATTCTTTTTAGATTTTTTATCTCACTGAAGTGTCCAGGTCTCGGCACTATATAGTTGTTCTTTCAAACGAAAACGTATCAGTGTGGACAAGGTCTTAATAAATGTGGGCACGGTCATGAGTATGTCTTTAGAGATTTTTTTTTCTATTTTTAGCACCATGGAAATACCATTGTTTGTAATATGGTAATCATATAGTACCATGGTATATATCAGCACCATACTATTGTCGTCTGATACCATCTTTGTACCATGTACTTCTGCCGCAGTAGATTGCATGCTACTAGGTTTAATGATATCTCATAAAATGATATATTTTCTGTGAGAGTCTGATGAGCTGGTTTGCATTGTTCTCCTGCCAGGTTCGCAGTCATCGCCTCTGGATGTGCCAGCTGTCCCAGGCTGGTGTGTCGAAGAGAAGGGTGTGGTGCCGAGTTCTGTTACCACTGCAAGCAAGTTTGGCATCCTAACCAGACCTGTGACTCGGCCCGCCAGCAGAGGGCCCTGTCCTTGAGAACGCACAGCAACCATTCCCCCAGCTACACGGCCGAGCAGGGACACAGTGAGTGATTTACCAGTAGCCAGCCACTCCTTTCTGTCCCAGAAACGGAGAGACACTGTAATAATCATTTGGGGTTAGGCTCATTTTACCTGGGCATGGAGGCAATAACATAGCAATTAGGTGCGTAACGATAAATCGATTAATCTAATGCATTGCTTTGTTATTTTTAACAGCAGATGGTGCTTTAGAAACAGCTTGTTTTCAGTTCCTTACACACACACCACTTAAACATAAATTAATCATTCATATAGTTTAAAAAGGGTGAAACTAAAATGAAAATAAAATTAAAGTCGAGGTGCAAGTACGTTTAACCACTGAAAGCACAAGCGGTCATCTTCATCGGCGGTGTTGTTAAAAACCTGCCTAAGGAAATCACAGAATCTGTCCATTTATTGTTTTAAGAAGCAGGGGTGGGCAATATGATCAAAATCTTACATCGCGATATGCGTCATTTTATTTCACAATAACAATTTATACAACAATATAGCTATTGTTGCTTTGAATAAGGCCTTTTTGATATCAAATGTTTTCAGAACTATAGAAATTTCATAATTATTGTCACCAGTATATTTGCTGCCACAAAATATTAGCCTGAATAAAAAAAAAATGATATTAGTTCTTCACTATTTACTCTGTTAAGCAAAGAGTTTATCGCTTCGAAAAAGAGTGGATAAAAATAAACTGTCAAAACTCTAGTGTGCTTTCTGTCTGGTTTATTATGTTTCAGAGTGCCATCAGCCACTCATATCATTTGATTTGCTGTATGCTTCCCCCTTGAGCGCTTTCATTTTGTGCACTTGGCTGCAGATTATTAAAGTTTCTCTTTCCCTAAAGGACCGCGCTCTCTCCTCCTCTGCTTTCCCTCCTGAATTCCAGCCGAAGTGCTGCTAACGTCTCTTATTCCCTGTCTGGCATTCAGAAAGCGCTTCCTCAGCACACATTGTTTACAGCGGATTCTGTCTGCCTGTACAAATTCTAAATCCCAACCCTCTAATCCCCACTCAGCTGATGACATCAAGCCTTGTCCCCGATGCGGTGCCTACATCATCAAGATGAACGACGGCAGCTGTAATCACATGACCTGTGCTGTGTGCGGCTGTGAGTTCTGCTGGCTCTGTATGAAGGAGATTTCAGACCTGCACTACCTCAGGTACCTTCTGCCTCCCATCGGTGGGAAATTCTCAAACTATTCGCCTGAATTGATGAATAATAAGAGTTCCTGTGTCTTCTCAGTCCATCGGGTTGTACGTTCTGGGGAAAGAAGCCGTGGAGTCGCAAGAAGAAGATTCTGTGGCAGCTGGGCACTTTGATTGGTGCACCGGTCGGCATCACTCTAATCGCTGGCATCGCGGTTCCTGCTATGGTTATCGGCATTCCTGTTTACATTGGGCGCAAGGTGTGTAATGCCAACATTACACATTTCCCTACAGTTTGGGCTAATACAGAAACCATTATCAGCTCCAATCAGGAAGAGAATTTCCTTAAAACGCCTGGGAATTTCCCTTCAGCCAGCCATATTGCTTAACCGGCTTTTGATATTGAACGTGACTTCCTTGTGTAGGATACAGAGTGGGCATTAAACATTATTTCAACGCTACAAAGACATTTGGTTGTCTTTCAAAGATTTGGTTCAGATTTTGAAGCTTTAGGATGCCGGTACACCAGATTTGTGACGGTGCAGTAACACGGCTGCTTTTTGTCTCAGATCCACTCACACTATGAGGGCAAGAAAACATCCCATCACAGGAGGAATCTCGCCATCACCGGTGGTGTGGCTCTGTCCATCATCACGGCCCCAGTCATCGCTGCTGTCAGTGTGGGTAGGTATTTACATTCAGATTTACATTTATTCGTTTAGCAGATGCTTTTACGTAAAGCGTTTTACAAATGAAGAATGCTGCAAAGCAATTCGTTCTTACGCGATTGTAATGGTAACGTTTCAAAGGTAAAAAAAAAAATGGAAATCCACACAATTGGAATTTTTTTACACGTGTAAATTTTGCCAAAGGTTCAAGTTGGTCATGCAGATTCACTGCACGGAGAAATCCTGTTGGTTTAAAAGTGTCAAGCTTCAATATAATGGAATGTGTATAAAAATATATAGATCACTATAGGCACTGTGCTGCGTATTTGTGATTTAAGATTGAATTTGTTCTTAATCATGAGTGAATTTTTTAGGAAATAGTCTCGCCATCAGAATCAGAATCAGACTGGTACATTTGATTCTAGTACAGTTTATCGTCTCAATGATTCAGTCACAGCAAATCAGTATCTGTCTATCAGTTTCTGTCTATCACACAAAATTATCATATGGCTTCGGAATGGAATATATATAGTTCTACAGGCTAATGATTTTTTTAAACTCTTGGTGCTTTTGCATCCTTTGAGAAGCTTAAGCTTCAGTTCCTGTTCATTACAATAGACTATAGACAATAGCTTCTGCATTTAGTGGTGACCGCAACTTCCGGTGCAGTACAATGTATGGAAATACTAATACTGAGAAAAATAAGCATAGAATTTAATACTGAGGAAGTGTCACGGCAATATGGATATATTGTCTATACACTTATTCACTACAAATACTTAACTCATTGTTGGAACAATTGACTTTTTATAATGTTATTATGTAATGTTTTATAATAAAATTTTAAATTGAATTCAAAATACAGTAAAAGTGTAATATTGTGTGTGTTTGTATAAAATATGCATTTATTTATTTATAATGAAGAGGAGTTTTTAAGTATTATTTAATTATTAATTTATTAATTTATTTACATAGTATATTGCTATGAAGGCAAAACGTTTTTTTCAACAGCCATTACTGCAGTTCAAAAGAACAATATTCGTTTTGCTGTAAAAATCTTAATTATTAAATATTTGTTACCAACATTGATAACAATAAAAAAAATTCTCGTGAGCCTTATTAAATATATTATACCTCCTTTCAAGCAGAGTTTGACTCTAGCTCCATATCTCTTCCCTACAGGCATCGGCGTCCCCATTATGTTGGCGTATGTGTATGGTGTTGTGCCTATCTCTCTGTGCCGCGGCGGGGGCTGCGGGGTGAGCCGGGGGAAAGGACGAGGTGTTAGGATAGACTTTGATGAGGATGACGGGCCTATTACAGGTAAAAAAAAATCGTCAAGTGAAGTGTATCATTATAAAAAAACTTGGCAGCGCTGATTATCGCATTGAACCATCAATCCGACACGTGCTCTCTGTAGTTGCTGATGCATGGCGAGCGCTGAAGTCTCCCAGCTTGGGTGAGAGCAGTTTGGAGGGAGGAGCCAGCGGCCTCAGCACCACCTCTCCCAGCGAGGGTCTGTCCGTCGCCCCAGGGGGTCTTGGAGACACCCCCCACTTCAACACGCTCGCAGGAGGAGCGCTTGGTGCAAGGACAGGGAAATACAGCAGGTATGAGGGCATGCGGGATCTCAGCAGAAGGGCATGCTGACTTATTCTCTGTGCTGTGTGGTAAATACTCAAGAGTTACACTGTAAATATGGGCAATGTTCTTGTTTTCATGGAAACATGTTTATGCTTCAGGCTGGAGGTGCAGGCAACAGAGCTGGGAAAGGAAGGTGCTGGAAGGGAGACGGGCAGCTTGGGAGCGGCCAGTGATTGTGCCAGTACTAGGGGCATGGCAGGATCCATCACTTCCTCTTACACCTTACCTGACAGGTGTGTTCAAGACAAGCAACTGCTTAACGAATAAATGCACACTTAATTAGGTTAAACTTTATTTTACAGTGTCCTTATAACAGCATAAACTGCTAAGTGATATTAATTAACATACTTGATTAGTATTACCTGAGTTTGGGTTGTTTTAGGGTTAGTTGATGCAATTATGCATAATATAGGGTTATTACTATAGTAAGTACATGTAATATGGAGAACAAGGACATTGTAAAATAGAGTCGTACCAATAGCCCATTACTCGTTTTGGCCGTAACATGAATGGGCCAGAATTATCGGTGTATCCATACAACAACAAAATATAGAAAATATAGTATAGTATAACTTTGTCTCACTCTTGTTGATCTGTTGTTTTTCAGAGAGGGCACTAACCTTGAGATCCAGGTGGACATTGAAACGAAACCGAGCCATCTGTGTCTAACCACCGAAGAGGATCTGGCTCCGCCCACTGCCGCCATGGCCCCCGGCTCGGGGGAGGAGCCTCAGGACTGCAGCTCCCGCAGGAGCGGGGTTGTCATGGATTCCCCTCTGGGCCTGTCCCCAGGGATGTCGCTCAGGGAGGGTCTCCGAGACGTCACCCTCGCTCAGCCGGAAAGCATCCGCAGCGACCTAGAGATGTCCGACACGCAGTCAGACGACATCGCGGAGCTGACGTCCGACGACTGCGACTCGCCCCGCCCCAAGAGCTGCCACGCCGCGCCCCCGCCGCAGACCACCTGCAGAGCCTTGAACCCCACCGACAGCCTGCACTGTCCCGACAACGTCATTCTGTACGTGTGAGAGAGACTCTCGACACTGCACAAAGCCAACCGTTTCTGAGCTTTTGACGCTTTACCTGTTCATTTGCTGCTTTTTATAATTATTCAAACACCTTAATGGCATCCGGACAGCTCACGGAACTGAACTCATCGCTCTGCTCGCCTGTCCCGTCTGGTTATTACAGGCACGGACAGGTCCTCTACCTCTTCAGAAATTCATACTGTTATTCATCGGTTGGTGTTTACTTCTCGGTGCGGAAATGCCTTGAGCAAAAAAAAAAAAAAAAAAAAAAAAAAACGGTACAATCGCGACCAGAAGAATTTCCATAGAAAACAAACAAACAAACAAACAGACAAATAATGTGAAACGTCGCCAAGCACATGTATACGTCAGAGGCTTGTATATGAGTGGTTTGTATATGGATGACACGTTGCAGTATTGTTTGTGTGTTTGTTTTAGAATCGACCCAGAAATTGTACGGTTTGCCGCATGCTAGTATTGTTTTGGTCGCGCCGGCCCGGTTTGCACAGAAAGAACACACGCGGTTGGGATTGAGTAAGGGATGGGAGACTGATCCGAACTTCACTAGCAGACAGTTTGACTTGAATCACTGACTGCCTGCCTTACAGACAGAGCACATGCACTCCGATCCCTTACACTGTCTGTGACTCACTGACAACACTGTTTGTGCCCTCTTGAGCTGAGACGTGAGAGATGGATGTATGTGTGGATGTTTACCAGTGTTGGTTTTATCGTTGGGTATTAAACTCATACAGTATCAAGGATGGAACTGTCATTCACGTGCATGTCTGTTGTTATTAATATTATTTTTGGCCTCTTTTATCTCTTATCTCTAAGCACACGGCTTTTGAATCTTTGTTTCGAGCAGTCGTCGTTTTTTTTTTTATATGTTAATTTTCCCGCTAGCTGGATGGATGGAGAGAGAGATGGTTTGGATGGATGAGCACTCCTGCACTTTATCCCACTATTTATCATTGTTCTACATCGTAGGCTTATATTTATGCACTTCCTTTTTTTTTTCTTTTGGAGCTTCTCTGGGAAACATTTGGACGGTGTTGTCATGATTTTGTTATTTAATTTTGGGTGTAATTGTTTTGCATTCTCGACATGCTATGCTTTCTGAATCTCATAAGTATATTTGGCTGCCGAAAGAGAATCCTCGGTTTTTACGTGTAATGATGGATTCGCTTTGTCTCGTAATCACACGAAAAGGATTTGTGGTTGTCACATCTTTTTTGGCTTTTTTTGGCTTTCATATTTTCAGGTTTATGAGCAGATCGTGAAAACTACTTGATAAATTTGAACTTTAAACTGGTTATGGTGAAATGAGTGTTAACTAAATTCAGTTACATAAGCAATATGCTAAAAAGACGGTGTGTTAAAATCGGCATTGTTTTGTACATCCCCACAAAGAGAACTGCACTGGCTGTGAGTGTTTGAATCATGAAAATAAACATTTCCTCCTTTGTGGCAAGTTTGACTTATTTATTCCTTTTTTTTCTTGTCTGTATAATATATTGATACACTATTAACATTACTGCATTGTGCACTACTTTATAGTTCAAGCTTAAAATAATAAAAAAAAACGCAACACTTTGAAGACCCTCGGGTTCAATAAAAACGGAAAGAATGGTAAAATTAATCAGAAAAACAATATTTCAAAATATCTCAAAATGTATTGCAAGTCAGTTATATGCACCTCATATGAAAACCTCACAACAAATGTTTTTATACGTGCTTTGTATAATTGTTATTATTGCTAACTGAAATAAAATTAAAATATTAGATCAAAAACTTTCAAAGAAGATGATGAAATGTGTCATCTATCTATCTATAAATGAGTAAACAAAACGAATCAAACTACTAAAAAGTACTAAACTATTAAAACTACTATAGGCTAACTGCTGAAATGAAAGCTCAAATCTAAAAACTAACCCAACATTTGCATATAAATTATATTAGTATAGAAATGTTTTTTAAAAAAAGTGATACCGGTTCTGTCTTCGGTTCAAACTCCAAAAGTGTGCCAGCACTGCCCCCTACCGTGAGCGCGCGACATCGACGTCAGAATGTTTGCGGCAGCTGGCGCAAAACAAGCCTGCTTTACGGCAGCCGAGAGGTCGTGCGGGAACTGTGGGCCCGAGGAAGGTTAAAGCGACTCTGAACCGAACGGTCAGTGTTTGTATTTACAGTTTGAGCGCTTTTGTATCAATCGTGTACCGTTTATAAATGTACCGACATGAATGTAAACCTTACGTTGTAACACGCGTTACGTAAGAATAAATGCTTTGTGGTGAATCGTTATCAGGCCTGTCGTTAGGCTAACTGTTATCCCCTTAGCCAGCAGCAAGAGTACGATTATCTGTACACTTGTGCTACGTTGCACTCGTAATGTGAAATAAACAAGTCCGCGAACGTTAAACGTACTTCTAACTGACCTGACAGCTCGCCTTTTTACTGCCAGCCAACGAATAACATTAACTCGTTATTGAACTTCTGTCTCGGTCTTAAACAGGCCCTTTCGCAAAGTAAAGCATTAAATCTCTAAAATTGGAGCGGTTAAGTAATTTATTTGAACATTAGGTTATGGCATTCAGTTACACAAGTTACGGCTTCCATGTAAAAAATGGTTTACAATACAAATGTCTAACCTTCTTTACATCAAAAACCAAAAGGTGGAAAAAATATATATATCTATATAGATAAGTGTATACTTGCCTGTGAAAACTCTTCAAAAAAATTCCAAGCTCATTCGCAGATGTTTGTTTTTGTTGTAATCATAAGCTCAATTCATTTTTTTTAATCAATTTCTCAGAAAACAAGACTTCTTGTCTCGTCATTTCAAGTAAATCTGTCTTTAGACATAAAAAACTTTAGACATAAACATGTTTTTGCACGTACAGTGAAAGTTTATTGTTATTTCCTTATTTTATTGGTTGGGCACAGAAGTATTCTCTTTGATTGTGTGTGTGTGTGCATGCGTAAAATGAGTTTAAAAAAAAAAAAGTAATGGCTTGTTTGGTAGTTTTTAACTATTTGTTAATACATTTTAAGAACACTGATGTTGCTTCGTCTTGAAGAAGTCTTTAAAATTGACCTTTACCTTCATAAAAGCACGTGACTACATTATTTTGAATAACAATTTAGGCATGTCCGCTGTCAACAACAAACATTTGGGCATGATGCCAGTCGATAACAAACAAGTTTAGGAGATATTAAGTAACTTCGTGTGACCACTTCGCTAGCCATGTCTAAACCTTGAGGCGTAATATAATGTACAAATGAATAACTGCTCTGTTCAGCGTTCTTGAGCTCGATTGAGTTATTGCATTTGTTTCACACGAAATGCTTCTCTTCAGTTCCTCCAAGCATCATGCCGTTCCTTAACTTGGGTATTAACGTGGACCAGTGGCTCTTGAATCAGACCGGGGAGCAGCCAATGAAGCGGGCCTCTCGTTGCCATGCCTTCGAGAAAGAGTGGATAGAGTGCGCCGACGGCATCGGCCAAATCCGGGCCAAAAAGGAATGCAAGCTCGAGCTGGAAGACTTGTTCGAGTGCATGCACCGCCTGAAGACCGTAAGCATTTTCGGAAACGCTAAAGCAATGCATTTAATGCTCTTGACATGGCTAACGCTGTTATGACTCCTTTACAGCAACAGCGCTTATATGAGGTCCGTAAGCAGAGGGACAAGATGATTAAAGAGGGAGCTTACGCACCCCCTCCACACCATACAGGCAACGAGCAGGGCCAGCCCTGAGAGCAAGTCCCACTGTTGTACAGTTGCTTCCTCGCTTTATGTATTATAATATCACTGCTGTATCAACGTTGTTTAATGTTCGCAAAATAAATACTATGATTCTATGTAAGCGTGGTTGTCCGTACGCTGTCTGTTTTCGTGTTTAGTGTAAATATGCAATACGAGTTTTAAAGGGACGGCTCGTTTTGTTCCTCTGACGTTATTTACTCGCCCTCACGTCGTTCACGGATGTCTTTTTTTTCCGTGGAGCACAGAAGAAGACATTTTAAGCATTTGTTTTCAGTCAATTAAACAGATAATTGGTAATCTTCTACTTCATCAAATCATTTCATTTTATAGAATGATTTTATTTTAGAAATTCATAAAACAATTCAATTTATTGCAGTGGTGATATATATATATATATATATATATATATATATATATATATATATATATATATATATTCATTCTACTCAAAAGCACAATATTTAAAGCCCTCCCCCATAAGCTACAATATTTCTGCTGTTATTATGACAAATGCTGATATACATTAGAAGTATTCATATTTCGCGCCTGTAGATCGAAAGAAAAATTGTAAACAGGCAATTTGTGGACAACTGCATTTAAACTAAATCATTGGCCTTAAAAAGTTAAAGTCTCCACAAAAATGCGGCTTTCAAAAGTTATTGTTCTTCACAAAAATGCGGCTTTCATGTCATTGTTCTTCAGGAAGTAACACTGTCATGTTTTTCTGTCATTTTTGTGCAGATTTTAATTTTTCAAAGGCTATGGTTTTAAACTTTTGATCAGCTGATGAGCAGCCTGTTTGAGTTTAAATGTCGTCTTTTTCTATTTTTTGTCTCTTGGTCCTGTTTCCTCTTTATTCTGAAGCAGTACTTACAACCTGGTTACGATCCACCAGCGTGAAATATGAATACTTGTAATGTTTCCCCTGGCCTTAAGATTTTGTTCAGGAGCATATTGTAGTCATTTTTGTCATTCCAGATTATTAATACCAATTATTATTTATGAAGGGAAATAGAAATATGATTTTTTTACATCTTGGTTGGTGTGTGTGTGTGTTTCAAAAATTGTATTTGGATTATAGTTTATTTTATAGTTTACTAGGTAATCCATATCAAGTATTTATAGTGTGTGTGTGTATACATATATAATTTACCCTTCAGGTAGCACGAGACCGTCTGATTATTTGTAACATATATATTCAGTCTGGTTCTACACTAACTGTCTTTATAAGTGGTTTGGTTAAGCTTCCCATGGGACAGATTCCAGCTGAAAGCTTAATACGAATGCATCAATCCGCCCGACATCCCAAACACATTACAAAGCCAAGATTAGTTGTTAGGAATGCTGGTCGGTGGGTGGCAGCAACAAACCACTATTTTTGAGCTTTGATTAACCGTTGATTTAAAAACTAATAAATGAAGCATCACACCAGGGAAATTACTTTTATACTACCCAGACTTTTTTTTTTTTCCAAATAAATGGAGTACGGCTCGTAAACCGCTTTAATAACATACACTTCTGCTGAGAGCTCGGTGTGAGCAAAAGTGGAGAGCCCGAGCGGGCTGAAGACATGCAGACCATCACATGGGTTCAGTTTAGCCTGCTTAATGTCAAAAGCTGGCTCTAAACAGACCGGCGTCGTTTTAAATCGTGTTTGTCTTCATGTGATAATATTATAAACCGGAGTTCAACTCTGAGAGAGAGAGAGAGAGTCCACAGGATGTCCAGTGGTATTTCTAGCCGCTCCTGTGTGATGGGTTTTGTTTGATCAGTCCACCAGCAGCAGTTAATCCTTCACTCTCTCACTGAATTCCAGCTCAACCAGGACAGACGCTTATCAGTTTTTTATGGGCTACTGCAAAAGTACTAATAATGCCATTAGTGTGCTTGAAAGGGGAAATCTCGGAAATGTTAGTGTAGCCGATGTGGTCACATTTATCACAGAGTATGCCTGTTGATAGCCTTGGTCTCCCAGCCTCTTAAATCCAGTCCAACGAACCACCTTTCAAACCATCTGGTAAAAACTGCATTTAAAGTGTTGCAGTCCTTATATACTGAATTTCAGATTGAAACGAGATTATGTTTAATTGATGTGAATTTTGACTGAATTTGATTAGGCTTTTTCTGTTTAACGCTCATAACGAAGCATTATTAAAACCATCATCATCGTTAGAGAGGGCTGGGCCTAAGGGTGGATGAGAAAAGAGAGAGTGAGGAAGAGGAGGAGGAGGAGGAGGGGGCCGGAGAAAGAGAGAGCGGGAGAGAAGGAGGGATATGAAAGGAGGGGAATAGACAGCCATTACCGAATCACGGTCTCCATACTGCTCCTCTGTCTACCGGGTCGGTGCAAAACGGGCCGAGAGTCGGTGTTGCTGTGGCCGGCGGAGAGGCGTGTTTTTCAGGATTGAGAGCCAGCGCATCCCCGCCTCTGTAACGGGGCACCGCCGTTATACGGTAAGGAGGTCCAAATGTCCGTCATTATTCTGTCCGTCGGCTTCGGGGTGTATGTGTCCGAGGTTCATCGTTTTTTTTTTCTTATTCGTGTGTCACCATTTCTGCTTTTGGCGTTCGTTAGAACGCGAGCGTTTGAACACTAAACGCTCGGGCGGCGTGCAAAACCCTAGATTTCCTACAAGCATCCATCCTCGTTTCCATTTAATAATCGGGCATCGGAAGCGCTTCTCCCTCCACGGGGAGCGAGCCGAGGTGTTAATTTCTGACGTTCATTAATAGAGAAAAAGGGTAATGATTTATTCATCTCACGCCCGCGTGAATGGCTCTTTACGGACAGACCGTCATTCGGTGTGTTTGGACAAAGAGGCTCTGCACACCTCTGTGGTCACTCTCTTCGCTTTCCGCCACATTACGGTCTGGCGATGTCTGATGTGTGAACGAATCATTCGTTGGATTCGGATCTTTCGGTGGTTCGGTCGAGCCGGTTCGCACAGCCTCGAATTCTGTTAGAGTTTAATGAATCGCGTTTAATTCAAGACGCTGCACGTAAACTAGGCGGCTATGTAATAGATTAACTTTAGTAGCGCACACGCGGATATTTTCTTTAGATACAACTGACCTTTGTGAGTTAAATACGTAATATTGAAGAACAATTACGTCATGACGTAAAGAACAGCTACGTTCGATGCATTTAAACGAACTGTTCGAAAGAACCGATTCGCGAAAGGAGTCAGATTTTCCATCACTTTGCGGTTGTAGGGCGCGTGTTGAAAGAAGGGGCGTTCCTGGGAAAACGTTTATGGATTTACGCGCATGTCTTTCCCTTCATAAATGGTGAATATTCATTCATGTCTTCGAGGGACTACCGAAGACTTGCTCTCAGTTTGTTTACATAATCGCAACGACTCCTGGGCTAAAATGTGAAAGTACAGAAGGTCGAGTGGGTAAAGACTATTTCTAACAACATCCACAGATGGTTTCCTGCCCTGCGCTCCTGCAGAGAGATGCACATACACCATGTTTGCCCGCTGTGTGAGCGTAAGCAGTCTGCTCATTTCAGTTTCACACATGATGATGGCTCTAAAGCTATCAAATCTCGTTTTAAAAAGCTTTTGCAACATGTTAAGTCTAAATAATAAAATACGTATCAAATATCGAAGTCAGGACGTACGGCATGTACGGCATCAAAGCTGCAGAGAGGTGTTCAAATGCACTGATAATCATCCTAAATACTTCATTTACGTTACATTCAAGCACTGTCTGCATGAGTTTTACATCTTGAGGTTCCTGACAGTTAGAGGCCTCAGGCACCGGCCCCATTGGCCTGGTACGTAATCCATCCTTGATCTGATCAAATGGGGCTTATTGTAGCTGCTGCCCTTTGGCAAACATGCAAAACCTCAAAAATAGGACAAATAGTGTCTGTGATTGCGGCATGTCTTGTGATTTCTCCAGCACTAATTGAATCCGATCACATATTTTATCAAGTAATCCAAAGATGCCTTGCAAGCAGGATTGTCTATTTTAGCACTCTGTCTGTTTGTACCCAGGTCAGATTTGTCGAAATAGATCAGCGGTTTTCAGCTGGTGGGTTTCGACCAAAAGAATGGTGCCACAGGTCTTTTCTGCGGACTGTGGGCGAAAACAGAACTGAATGAAAGTAATATAATGCAGCTAGCCATAATAACAACAACCTAGACTACATTAAATATGGGTTCACAACAAAAGTACGTTTGTGTTTACCACAATGTCATTTGTGATAAATTAATTAATTTCAAGGATTATTTAAATCCTGATGTTGTGTTTCGATTTTATATATATACATATATACAGTATATGTATATGTATATGTATATATATATATATATATATATATATATATATATATATATATATATATATATATATATATATATATATATATATATATATATATATATATATATAGGTATAGTTCACCCAAAAATGAATGTTCTGTAATCAACAGTCGACTCAATGTCTACAGTTTGACTGCCAACGTTCATAAAAATTTCTTCTATTATGTTCAACAGAAGAAAAAAGTGGACACAGGTTAGGAGCGACTTGAGGGAGCGAGTGAATGATGACAGAATTTTCATTTTGGGTGAACTATTACTTTTTCTGTTGTTCCATACTTAAAGCAAAACCGGAGCTATACTATAAAAGCACAAACTGCTCTAAACATGCAGGATGCGTGCTATTATGCGCGGATTAAATATCGTATTTCCCATAGAACTAATACCTTAATGCCCACAGTGCTCTGAATAATGCAATGCCATTATTTATTGCTATGATAAGATCCCCTCCTCCATAACCGTTTCCCAGCGAGTGTCATCATTGAGTGAACGCGTCTATAGTGATGTGTCAGTGTTACTCTTCTGTATCCTCACGGGTGAACGCGCACGAGCACATCTTTGCGCACATTGTCTAAACACAGCAAGAGAACAAACGCCACCAGCCTCTGTTCCACAAACTTATCATTTCTCTCGAGCAGCGGTGCAATACCAGGGCTGCTCTGGGATGTGCTTGGCGAACGTTGTGGGAAGCCAGGCTCTTTGTGCAAATGAAAACCCGGTTGCGCAGAGACTTTAAATCAACACAACGGCACTCTGTCCGTGCAATGGGTGCGTTCAGCTGTCGCGAACTTACTCAGCGTGGCGGTAGGAAAGAAATGAGAGATGAAATCGCGTAAAAGAAAGCGGTAGTTCCCTGCCTTTTCCTTCACAGGCATAATGACATAGCGAGGTTTTGAAAACAGAGTTGCCTCTATTTATATCTGTTGGCTGCCGCTGAACCACCATGCTGTCAGGCAGCAGCGGGACGGCAACGAGATCTAGCTTCAGCAACATGGTTTTGAGTGAACTTAGTGCCGCTTTTGAGAAGCGGTGAAGAACGTATTTGATTATAGGCAGGGAATACAGGCTTTCTCGTGTATAGAAATGGTTTCCAGGACAGACTCATTGACATCAACATTACGTTTATTCTTTTCACTCACAGTTTTTCATCTAAAGCTACTCACGCTTCATTAATACAACATGCAAAGAGGCATGTTGTCAACTTATTCAATAAGAGGAAATCAAGAAAAAGGGGCCTTTTTCCTGTATTTTAGGAAATAAAACTAGTGATATTTGGGGGAAAATGCATCCGTACATTTGTCTACTGGGTCACGGGACAAAGGATTAATCAAATGTAAAAAATAAAAATACATACTTGCATACATAAAATATATAAAGTGATTAATCATGATTAATCGGATCCGAAATAAATGTTTTTCTTTACACAATGCATGCATTGTGTGCTGTGTATATTTATTTTGTATACATAAAGACAGGTACAGTGCATATTTGGAAAATATATATAATAATTATAGACAGTACACGCATATGTATTGTAAACAACTTTTATTTTGCACGTGATTAATCGCAATTAATCGTCTTGCAGCACCAATAAAAGCTATTTTTTAAGAAATGGAGGATATTTTTGATAAGAAGTGTTTTTCTGTTGGTGTGGCTGGGTATCAAAAATTCATGAAAATGATTTCAAGGAAAATGCTGTCAAATATTTATGGTTACACCAAAAGCATTTCCTTGGGTTAAAAAAATGTGCAAACCCCTTCCCCCCTACTTAATTCATAGGCTATACCATAGAAAACCCACTCATCACACGGCCTGGGACAGCATTCCCGGCTGTCCCCCCCGACAACGACCCTGCTTGCACCACATTTCTAGAGTTATTAAATCAAAGTATTTGGTGAAAATGGCATAAAAGCGTTTAAAAACCTTATGACACCAACACAAATACCATTTGTAACATTTACAAGAAAAAAAAGGAAATATATATTTCCATGATCGTAAACACCCTTATTTGTCATTAATTCAGATACTTTAATTAATTATTTTAGCATAAATGCAATACTGCTTTAAATTGTCATTTTCCCCCACAAAAAATGACAACGTTTTTGTTTAAATTAATTGGTGGGGGTGTATTTTTCATACATATATCATACAATAATTTACTGAATTTACCCACTACGATGTAATTTAGTGTAACGATCCTGCCAGGCATATTTGCAACAAAATAAAAATATTTCCACATTAAAAGATGAATTACTTTTTCATTATTCTAGGTTTTGCCCATTTGTCAGTGAGTTGTTTTTTTTTTCACTCATTTGAAATGAAGCATGCTTCCTTATTCTTTTATGTATTTTAACGTGTACAAATGTGTAAATACTAATATTTTAAAGATAAAAAAAATATCCAAATACTGTCCCGTAGCCCTAGCTCCTAGCAAGCCTTTCATGAATGACGTGAGCAGATTGGACATCTCCAGACAGCTTTCACTGAGCTCACTTGTATTGATGAGTTCAGCTGGTGTGGAGTAATGTGACGGACAGGAACCTACCGTGGTCCCCCTGGGCCCCGTTCCTTCCAGCTGATCACAGAGGAATGCACATCACAGAGGTGTGGCCCAGCCAAACTCAAAGCCCAGCACTGATCAAGGCCTGAAAAGAGCGATCGATCCTCCTGCCACTTTTCCTTCTCATCATCGCTGTTGAAGCGAGTCAGCGCCGCTCAGCTGATCTCCAGAAGCGTCTGTCTTCCCCTCTTTTGCTTCCATTTCACTGCGGAGCGTTCAATTGATAATTTTCTCGCGATGTTTTTCTACTCTCGTGCACGTAGTAGCAGTACGTCGCCCTGTGGGGGATGAATTATACATCTCGCACGCTCACACGCTCACCTGACCTTATTTCTGTTTCCCGTTTTACCCCCGCCACCCCTCTGCATACCTCCTCCCAGCCCTCTGGCGAGATGTCTTCCTCAGACGAGGAGAGCCTGAGCGAACGTTCGTGTGTGAGCGAGCGTTCGTTTCGCAGCGAGAGGTCCGGGGGCTCTCTCTCGCCCTGCGCCCACAGCACAGCCGGGCCCAAAGGGGACACTCTGCCGTGGAACCTTTCCAAACACGAGAGACGAAAGCGCAAGAGCCAGGACTCGGTGCTGGACCCCGCAGAGAGGGCAGTCGTGCGAGTCGCAGGTAAGAAAAAGTTCTTCAGCAGGGATAATTCACCCAGAACTCCAAAGAAACCCTCATGGCTTTTTCCAAACTGACCCTCTTTCTTCTAAAGAACACAAAAGATGTTTTTGTCCATATAATGAAAGCCAATGGGATCCAAAACAACGAAGGAGCACATTGACTTGCATTATATGCACACTGATAGATCTTTTTTTAAATAACGAAATCACTTTAAATCAAATCTATAAAGTAGACTTGTTTTGTGTGTCCTGACTCATTGATTTGATTTAAAGCAGTCTGGAACTAAAGCTGGAAAGAAGCACATGCAGGGCTTTTTTAGATACTGTCTGTTGTGGGATTCAGCATTGAGACATATAACTGCACGTGTATCAAGTTCTGTGAAATGAACTGTGATTGGGAGAAGAGAGGCCAAATGTTTTGAGGCTTTTCCTGCTGATTTCATTGCTCCTGACAGACCGTGTCTGTGTTCCTGAACTGAACAGTTGCTGAGTACAGAGAGAAAACTGGCTAAAGTCAAAGAGGTTTAGTTATCTTTTTTCGCGACTTGGTGTATATGTGCGATCAAAAGTGTGAGAAAACACTAGTCACTGTTTACTTGGTTTATAAAAACGGATACGAGGATATTGAAGGAACATCTGGAATGCTTTGCAGACTGCCTCGCCGAGGCCTTGACAGAGTTTTCCCTGCCAGTCCTAACCTCACATTTTTTATGACCATGTGTCGAGCTTGTGTCCCTCTAGACTGGCCTCGGTCAGACATGATCTGTGTTTGTTCCATCAACATTCGGCCTTTTTTCTTGGTCTGTAAAACCTGTAATGCTGGATGAAATGGTACAAGCTTGAATTTTAGCATAATCATAAGCCTAAAATAAAGTGACTTGATATTATATACATTACATATTATATATATATATATATATATATATATATATATATATATATATATATATATATATATATATATATATATATATATATATATTGTCTGGATCTATTAATTTATCCAAAAATACAGGTACATTAAAAATACAGCTGTCAATCAATAATTGTTTTTTTTTTTTTTTACAGATTTTCTAATCGCAGTTAATTAATCAATGCATTTTTTAAAACCTACTTTTAAATTGCAATAATTTCACATGTAATCTTCTGTTTAATGTAGAAACAACACAAACACCGTCTACTTTTAATATTTGCTTAATGGCAGTTTTTGATGAATGAAGGCGGGTATTGATACCAACACTACTGAGGCCTCTAGGACTTTTTCCCCATTTAACTGTTGACTGTAGTCATTCGGCATTCAGCAATCTATTTATTAGACTTTAAAACAAAGATTAGAAGACTTTAAAACAACTTCTAATTTAAATGAACTTAAACCAATCTTTACATAAACCCAGTATAATAAATGTGATGTTTACTTGTGCCCTTCATAAAATGAAATATACATGAAATACACAGAAATGTAATAAAGTTATGAAACACTACTACTCTAAATTAAATGTAGATTAATCCTTAAAGCTACAAAAGTTATTGATTTTCTTTTTTTCAATAACTGCTGCTGTTAAACGTGAACATTTAACAAATTAATTTGGACAAATTAATCACCTAGGCCAACTTGCTAATTTTGACATCACTAATTTAAAAACACGAACACAATGACTTCAATACATCTCTTCTATGATGAACATACATTCATTTTTATATTTGAAGATAAAAATGTAATCACATGAATCGGGGTAATATAACTGGGCAATATTTCAACAAAACAGCTTCATAAAATAACTATTCATATGTAATTATAAAATCTGATCATTTGAACTTTCTCTTATTATACAGTAAAGTAGTACGAAATATCAAAACTGCCCGCCTGGTTGTTTGTTATCTCTGATACAGAGGTGTCAAGGGAACTTTTTCAGGCAGCTCAATGGGTGACTCAGCCTGAATCCCTCAATTCCCTCGTTGCCATGGGTTACCTGTTTGCTTTTCCAGTCCCCCTTAGTTTCCATGGCTATGAAATAGGAGGCAAAGGGAATCAAAAAGTGCGAAAGCCCCAAAAAAACAAGCAGTCATATAGTTAGGAAGATCGTTAGAATTTCAATTTGAGTTCGAGAAAAGAGGGAGTAGTTATGTGAGGCTTGAGTAATTTCAAAGAAATGATTGGAAGAAGAAAGAGAACATAAAAAGAAGGTGATGACAATGGATGAGAGAAGGGGCAAAACTAAAAGGAAAAGGTTCAAACGGGAGGTTAAAAGGGGAAAGGAAATGATGGCGAGGGACGACGTTAGAGAGACAATGAGCATGGAGGGGATAACTGTGTGTGTGTGTGTGTGTGTGTGTGATTTACAGCACTTCAGTCTTGGAATGCCATGCCGCAAAACAGTTATGACAGTTGCCTAGAAAACATAGAAAGTTTCCAAACACAAACTACTCCATGCACACAGATATCAGCTCTAACCTCCTTTTATTTTATGTGTGCGTGCAGGTGAAGCTGTTCGAACCCAAGCTGCGGTCCAAAGGCTATAAATTGACTAATTCACAGCAGTGTCAAAGACTTTTGAGTCTGGGTGGCCGTTCACTGTTGTGAGTGGTGTCTGAATCAGTACGCACTACAGAAAGAGGATAAGAGGCCGATGAAGCCATAATTTCACACAGTTTAAATGCGGCATGACAGGGAGATTCACAATGGAAAAACACTTTCAGAACGCTTCCCATCAACGTTTATTGTTGTTGCCCACCTACAGAGCAAGAAAAGAAACAAAATGTGTGCTTTTTCCATTGGAAAGAATTCCCCTCCTTGTTTTAGCTAAATCAAGATAATAGAGTAGTAAATCTATCTGTCTATCATTTATCTATCTATCTATCTATCTATCTATCTATCTATCTATCTATCTATCTATCTATCTATCTATCTATCTATCTATCTATCTATCTATCTGTCTGTCTATCTATCTATCTGTCTATCATTTATCTATCTATCTATCTATCTATCTATCTATCTATCTATCTATCTATCTATCTATCTATCTATCTATCTATCTGTCTGTCTGTCTGTCTATCTACATCTATCTATCTTTTAATATTTATAATACCTTTGCCTTTCTTCACTGATCACTTAATGTAAATCTATTGTAAAACAAACCAAAAAATATATATTTAAAGCCTATTTCTTTCATTCTGTGAATTATAATAAGCTGAACAGGAAAGTACAATATGCTAAAAGGAAATTATCTGAACATTTACACAATTAAATATCGAGTAATTCATAATGCTCGTAATTAAAGTCTTGTGTAGTGAAAAGCTGTGGGATTGTATGAAATATGTCCATCAATATAATCCAGCATTGTAAACCGTTGCTTCGCTTCCAAAATATGACTGCCATAATCCATAATCAAATTCCACAGCCATTATTTAGTGTATAATGTGCCTAATTTTTGCACTTTTTCAATCACTTTTTTTTCACCGGAGAAAGCAGTATTATGGATAGAAGAGTAGAGGATTTTAAAGCAACAGTTGGAATTTAAAAACTCTTTAATGATGGATTTTCATCTTTTCACTTGACAAAACATGCACTGATTCATGATATGGATTATTGTGCTTTTTCCATCTGTTTGAACTCTCTTCCTGACGGCACCCATTCACTGCAGAGAATGCTTTGATGAGCAAGTGACATTTTTGGGTAAACTGTTCCTTTAATTTCAGCTTTTAATGTTCCATTTGGAATCTATTTGAACAAAACAGTACTTTAACACATGCCTCGCGTTGGTTATCAGCAACAACATGATGTTAATAAGTGTCTTTGTAATAATACTGGTCAGAATTTTCTTGCTGCGTCCCTATATTGAAAGTTAATATGGCATGTTTTTTTTTTTTTGGGTAATGCTTTTAGCTTTTATGTGCAGCCTCAGTCACAGAGCTAAACTCCATTAGTTTTGAATATTTCATAAGAGCATCTGTTTGGCAGAGACGTATTGGTGTGGTTAAATGTAAAATGTGATACTCAGACTGATCGATCAAGCGCTTGAAGTGACTAAGCATAAAGAGACCCCTAAGAGCTCTTAAATGTAGACCGTAAATGCTATAAATGTAGAGCGTTATTCTGGATAAGAAGTCTTATATATATATATATATATATATATATATATATATATATATATATATATATATATATATATGTATATATAAATCAGTAAACTGATACACTGTCACTGAAGTGAACAGCCTGAGACATGATCCATAATAATCATATTGTGATTTGAAAAAATATTTTATGATAATTACACCTGCAAGAAATACATTACATCTTTTTCTAAAGCAAAAAGGTGTTTTAACAGAGGCAGCATATTTAGGCGATCCTGCTTTATTTGGTTATGATGCCCTCTTTTCCCGGAGATGTGTAATGTTCCTCGGTGGTGTGTGTTTAGGGACTCACTGGGCCGATAGCAATATCCGCTGTCAGGCTCGCAGTTGTCAGATGTCCTCGCTCTCCGGGTCTCACACAGTACTTTGTGTTTGTGCAAGTGTGTCTTCGCTGTGTTAGCCTTCGGTGTGGGATCCGGAGAAATGGGGCGGAGAAGTCTTGCAAATGTTTCAACACTCTTGCGACTAAACTTTCTCGGTGACCCAAGCTGATTTTCACGTGCACCTGCTCTTAATACACAGGAACGCTCGTCATAAACAATGTTTATAACAGCGGCTTGATGTAAGTGTGCTATCGAATTTACTTTTGATGAATACGTTTATTCAGGGAGAAGACTTTGCGTTTGAAGCAAATAGTTAAAGTAAAGACTTGTGATTTATTTGTTGTTTAACAACCCAAGTGGTTGGATCAGCATTTCTTGGAGTCGTGTGGTTAAGGTTTGATCTGGGTGAGCGGATCTAGTTTTGGAAAGTCTGGTCTTCTTATGAAACTGATGTGTTAGGGGCGGTTTGTGTCCTCTTCTTCTTCTTCTTTTTTTCATTCATTTATTTTTGTTAGGATGACCGATAAGAGAAATCTTCACTTATTCTCAAACACAGGGACAAAAAGAGGCTACGAATTTGAGAAAAAAAGTCAGAATACGAAGGCGTCATTCTGTTCAGCGTGCTCAGGGGTATCTTTGGATATCCAGCTACTTCCATTTTCTAATAAAATGTGATTTTTCTCGCCTACTCCCACAATACACTTGAACTCAGAACAGAGCCTCGGGGATGTCTTTAATTTTGCCTGATTTTATAAAGGGCTACAAAGGATCAAACGTACGACTTTAACGCTTAATGCGTAATTGCAAATCGCATCTATCAGTGTTTCTTTTTTTGCTAGTTAAATATACTGGCCCGCATAAAGCAGGGGGCACGGGTAGCGAGACGCACCTCTCCGCTTTGACCAGCCGGGGGCGACAAAACCCAAGAGTCGGCCTCGGTCACATCAGCCGTCGTCGCCGCGAGTTTCCTGCGCTGGATGTGCCTGGCGTGGCCGTGGAAGGAAGGGAGGGATGGGAGAGGAGAGCGCAGGCACTGCGGGAAGAATAGAGAAACCTGAACCCCGCGCGCGCCGGGCGAAAGAGAGGGAGGAGGGAGACGTCTGCACGCCGCGCGATTAATACAGAAGCGGCCATTGCGTTGAGCAGCACGGATGGGGAAAAAAACATAATGTAGCGGGTACCGGCGAGCCAGGAGCGCATCGACAAAGGAATACAAGAAGCACTGTCCGGATACCGTTTCACTGAGGCCTCGTATCTGCTTTCGGAAGGAGCCGGACGGACCGCCCACCGCACGCAGACACACACACTCTTGAGGAGCGCACGCATATAAACCCAATCACCGGCCCGCACGCGCTACGATGGACTTTAAATACGATAACCGTTGGGATCCCGATCTGCGCCAATGAACGATGGGTTTATATAGCGGTGCGTCTACATTTAAAACCACTCGGACGTGTGGCCGTCATATACGATAAGGGATATTTACTCCAAACACAGACATTTACGCGGCGTTATTTATATAATCTTTTCATGACGGCGCGTCTACGGGAAGCGCCGGTCCGAATTAGCTTTATAATCACTCGATTTGTTTAATTCATCGCGTTACGATAACCGAACGCAGCGTAATACGCTTTAGAAACCCACTGGAGCGCGAATAAGTCCTTGCTCGCAGTGGATATTTATCCCAAACGGGACTTGACAGCTGTTGTCGGACGAGCGGAACCCACCGTCCTGGATTACTCTATCAGCGGGCCGCTGTAGGTCGGCCAGCGGGAGTGAGAGACGCTATGGCCGGCTACATCCCGGGCTTGCTGCCGGCGAATCACTCCCAGGAGAAGGAGTTCGCACAGGCGTACGAGGACGTGCTGGAGAGATACAAAGGTAAATGGCTCGCTAAAGCTTTGCTCGGTCGCGTTGTTTATTTCGGGGGGAGACGTCTGTGCGCGGCTGCATATAGCTGATGTTTTTGCGCATGCTTTACGTTTGTTATTTAGTTGTCAATCGCCCAAGGACGGTGGAGGATGGTGGGACTCTGTTCCCATGGGGTTGTGACGGGGCAGAGGACATCCAGTGCTTCCGTGCAGCGGGAATGTTGTTAATGAGCAGTTTTTCCAAGTTTTAAAAAACAGGCCTGTTTTCCTATATCGTATCAATGAAACCAAACCGACATTAAATAAATAAATATTGTTGTTGTTGGGCATATCCTATATGTGCTTAACCCTAATTGAAAGTGAAATTACAATTGTACAGTAAAATAAAAAATGACTATACGACAGTATAATATACAATATTAATATGATTTTTAGCATATTTATTATTATTAATACTAAATACTATAATAGCTGTTAAATCATAAACGTTGATTATTTTAAATAACATGGAAGTGGTGCACATTATGTTCCCACAACTGCAGAGATTGATTTCACTGTATTTACTATAAACCTAGCGGCTGTGTGACACCGAAAACAAAAGACTCGGGAGCTGCCCGCCTTTAAATGATTCATACGCCTGTTTAATTAAACCGCTGCATTTGATTTGATCATTACACCATTACACATTATTAGAGTTTATTCTGTTTACTTGGGCTGGTTTATTTTTGTGGAAGTGTGGTAGCATGTCCAACTGTCCACTGCTTTGTCCGGTTGTCTGCTGCTGTCTGATCTTCTCCAGTGGTCCATTGCTGTCTGAGCTCGTCCAGTTGTTGGGAAGCAGTGAAGGATTGTCTTCAGACGGACAGCAGTGAACCCCCGAGGGCCTCAGATGGCTCTTGTGTACGTCCGACGACAGTGTTCCTGTGAAACATGAATACCTCAAATCTAATTGACCGTGATGGGAATATAAGGGAGAGCGAGTGATGTCGGTTGATTCGAAGAGCATCTGTGATGCAGCCCTGATGAAAAGAGGCCTTTTAATTATTGATTATTGTAATGAAATGCGATTCTGCCGGGCCATTGGGACAGGGGCCTAAGATAGCACTGGGAGCTTGTTTTTAGACCGTGATCTTAATGGATCCTCTGTGTATTAGCTGGTCATTTTATATCTGTAAAAAATGTGCTGATCCTCGTAAAAAAAGGTTTTAATATCAAAACAAACACAAAGTTTTTCTGTACTATTTAGAAAAACGCCTAATAATGCCTATAAACGCACAGAAGCTTGTTGATGCACTGTGATAATGCATCCAGCCGCACCGGACTGTTTGTCTATTCAAATAAAACTATTTCCTTTTTGACTGACGTCTCGTCAGTGTAACACTTTTGAAACAACAAGGCTAATATGAGCTTGAGCGCTGCCCTCCGCAGAGAGCGTGATAAATCAGGCTTAATTAATTGCATGCATTACACCCACATTAGCCAACAGAATATTTTAAAGCGGTTACTAAGGGAGTTGTTTTATTTTGATGAATGAAGGACTAAGGGCAGCGGGATCTGAACTTATGCAACCCTCCACTTCCTTCTTGTATTCTATTTATGCCTTTCGTTTATTCTTATTCTTTACGTATTGACGTAGACGGCCTTCCTCTTTTCTTCCCAGGCTAGCTTTGTCAATAGGTCAATAGATTTAACTTTATCCGCCACACTGACTCTCAATTGGACGTATATGTCACCGTATCTGTTGTGACGTGTACTTGTGTTTTATGCGGAGTAATGTTTGAACGTGCAATCAGTCTATTTATTTTTTCATTCACTAAATAAACACACACTATCAGTGTACATACTTGACAACATTTTGTTTCTACAATATTTACTTTTTTAAAATCTTTAAATAGGTGGACGGCATATTCCCAAATCCTATGATTTATAGTAGTTGGACAAATATAAATTGCAACTAAATTAAATTCTATTTATTGATTTTATTTATTTATTTTTGGTAATCCATCATATAGCTTTATCACTTGTTTAAAATACTGTTTATGCAGAACAGTTGAGATTATAACATTTTTTTGTATTCACTACATTTATCATATTATTTTTAATATGTTAACTATTAGGCCTAATGATGAATAATGTGTAGGTGTTTTCAAAGCTTTGACTTGTTGTGTGTTCCGGTATCAAGTATCATGTGATGTTTTTAGAGTAAAGAAATTTCTGTGTCAATGTATTTCAAACTTTCCCTGCTGTTTGCAGTGAAACATGACCAGTCAAACATATACACAGTGCGTATATATTCCTTAATGTTTTTATGTGGCTTTCAGCGCTGGCACTTGTGGCAGTTTCATGAAGAATAGGAGAGGAAATGTGAGAAATGTGGATTTGGTGGCTTGTAAAGGTGTCACTTGAAGCTGAAATCGGAGTTGGACACATGATACTAGATTAAATAATTCAAAGGCCTCTGTTTATAAGAGGGTGGTGGCTATTTGGACCATGTTAGTATGTTTTTTTTGAGCTTAAGTTGTTTTTCCGTATGCATTGAGTTAACTGAAGCTCAAAGACAATAGCTGGATATGAAGGGCCGACTACTGTCCAGAATGAGAAGGAGAAAGAACCATGAGTCAGAAGAAAACAGACCCGTTCAGGATATACAAACCACAGCAGCTTGCAAATGGCAGAAAGAGACACATCCCTTTGCCCTGGTCTGCTGTCGATCCGTAAGACCCATACAGTTGATATCCTGGGGACATGCATGGAGATGATACCAGACCAGAACCGCTTCGCTAGATTGTACACAAGTGCAGTCCTTCATGATATGGGCTCCTTTATTTTTAATGCAGATGCTTGTAACTGAAGGTTTTGTGCTATATCCAGTTTTGTCATTTGGCTTTGTCTTCTGTTTACCCGACACCCATAGTTTTTGCCTCGCTCAGTTTTACTGGCCTTTGGCCTGGTCACCCTGTGGTCCCTGATCCCAGTGACCCTCAAACACACACAAACACTGACTTCACAGAGTGTGTTTGTGTGTGTGTCCGTTTCCTCTAGCGAGCCAGAGGAAGTGGCCGTTTGGAAGGAAGCCTCTTTTAGCTGTCTCGTCAGTTTCTTTGTTTGTGCTGTAAATACCCTAAAGATGTTCCTGCTGTCTTTGTCTAGAATCCAGTTAGAATGCTTGTCATGCTGCTTTCTTAAGTCTTTTATTATGAAAGCTGTAGCTGTGCTTTCAAATCCCTAACTTTTTTTATTAATGTCACGACGAAGTGAAGGTGGCGGCAGGTCTATTTTTTTCCATATTGTGACGTGCCTCTGAGCGAAACCTATTAGTAAAAAAAAAAAAAAAAAAATGTGAAGGACTTGGTCTATCCATAAGTTTTGGATCCATCATACGTCGTATAGCAATCGTCTCGTTAATTGGAAATGATGCAATAGGATTTGATTTCTTATGGAAAGTCCCAAAAACATTTCAGTGTTTGTCTATTGAACCTTCAAGCTTTTGCTGGTCTGGAGGGGAAATGTGAGCTTGAGGCAGTGCACAGAGGCAGACAAATGATCGAGGATGGATCGTTACAACTGTCGTTTTCCACATGGCCTAGTTTCCCCTGAATCCTTGTCATTCTTCCTCTCACGGTAGACTGCGGTGACCATGAGCACATACAGCCTCAGCCTTGGCCTCTGTATTCCCTCTCCCTTTCTCCCTTATTCTCTCTCTCTCTCGCTCTCTTTTCCTCTTTTTCTACTGCAGCGCTGCAGGATTTCCCTCCTTGCACTTCCTGTTTGGCCACATTCTGTACCGGCACCTGACTGTGTCAGTGGGGAAAAAGTCGTCAGAGGGCTGATCCTCTTTGGTTCAGGATGTTAGGTGACATGGCGGAGGCATCCTGTCAATTCTCATTAGACATCTAGCAGATGTAGGATATTAGCGTCTAACATTACAATCATTGCATTTATCTGAGAAGCAATGCTCTGAAAACGTCATGCTCATTCAAAAAATATTCTAGATTTGTTTGGAATGGAAAGCGAGTGTGCTGCTTAATGCATTGTTATCCATTAATGGCTAAATATTGCATGTTCAATTAAACAAATGTCTTCCATTCACTGGAAATGATTATAGGGATATTTTGATGCAAATTAACAATGTCAACAGTAATGAAGTTATCTAATAGGAGTTTATTAAAAAAAGCTTTAACTAGGCAGAGGGAGAGATTTATTTCTAACAATGAATTCTATAATCAGTAAATTATAAAATGGCAATTCGCTGTTGTTATTTTTTTACAGTAAGTAAAACAAAGAGTGCTATTTGTTTTTGATGTTACTGTGAAATCTGACTTAATGAACAAATTAATTAATTTGCTGGCCCACAGTTGTTTGAAGGTGGTATGTAATGAATGACAATTGATTCCTGAAAAGTGATGTAGGGCTGTGACGGTCCCCGTGACAACCACATCACATTACACGCTCTAATGTTAAGACACAATTTCTATTACATTCATACATGCAACAAACATTTCCCCTGGACAGAACATAAGCTCATATAAACATAAACAGTGAGAAGTTATTATAAACAGTGAGGAGTATATATATATATATATATATATATATATATATATATATATATATATATAAAATGCCTCCGTCACAGCCGTAGATGAATGCTGATTGCTGAACATCTCCAATCTTTTCTGCTAGCTCACATCAATATTGGCCTCAATCCAATCAATAACTGATGCACAGAACCAAGCATTTTACATTTTTCTTGTTTTTCTCCATAATTTATAAACTGTTTCTTTGCAATTTTAAACACATCACAGCATGCTGACAGATGTTTGGCTTGAAAGAGACTTCTGTTTGAGCGTTTCATACTTTTATGCTATTAACAGTCGACAGTGGACCTGTTTTTGCACGCAGAATTGGCTGCACCTTAAGCCTCCTTTATAGCGAGCACAGTTTTCTAATTTTGTGCCTTACTCTCCTGTTAGTCTGGTCCTGTATTTAAGCTCTTTGTCCTCTTGGTGCATTAGCAAGCCAACTGCCCCACTCTGCAGTAGCTGGGCCTGTGAAGGGCTGTTGTGTAATGAATCCTCAACTGATTTTAAAGGATTCCTTTAACTCCTGCGGTGACTTACTTTTGCACTGTAGTCACACCAACTTTTTGCTGAACTGTGTTTGACATAATTCCCCTTTACATAATGTCTCTAGCCTTTCTTACACGGACGTCCTGCTGGGGGGAGTAGGCCGTGATGAGCAGTGCTGGTGGGCACTGGCTGCTGAGCTTTCAAGACAATCACTGATGATTCTCAGAGTGGCAGGGTGCTCAGATTTGAGACTGTAGCCGCTGTGCTCTAGTACCAGTCTCTGCTAGACACACACACACACACACACACACACATTGCTGTGTTTTACCTCAGGGGTTGCTGCCAAAAAGAAAACCCGGGAAAAATGAGCAGGAGTTATAGAGATGTCTTTGAACAAGTGTGCAGTAGAAGATGGCCAGATCTTTGATGGTGAATTAATCATGAAGGTTGTGTTAAAAGCATGAGGCCGCATTGGCTTGGAGAGACATTGATTTATGATAGATTGACAGAGAAGCCCCGCTCATTTTTTTTCTCTTTAATACTTTACAAAAAACAGATGACTTGTATGCCTAGCAACATTACACACCGTCAAATCATCCTACCTGGAATATTTCCTGCCTTGCTGCTTTTCTACAAATGAAGCACTTTTATTTTTGTGATGATTTATGTCTTTAATACTTCAGCGCTCCGTTTGAAGGGTTTTCTGCATTCTCGCTCCTCTTTTTCATCTATTGTCTGGTCAGATTAGCTCAGTAAAGTCTGAAGGGCTGATTAGAGTAGATTTTAAGCATGCAGTATTATCTCAGACCTCTCAGTTAATATGGTCGATTGGAAGTGATTCTTTTTTTGAATTAACAATGAATTAGAAATTCAGAAATGTTAAATGGTGAAATCTCTGCAAACCTCACAGCCTCTTTAGGCTAATTTGATTAGCTTTTTTCAGTGAACTGTCTTAACACTATTTTCAGGGCAAAGTTCACCAAAACTTTTCAATATATTAATTAATTAATTTCTCCAATCTCCTGCATTCATAAGCATGTGAAAGGGAATGAGTTTAACACAATGTAGAGTAACTGTCCAGACGTAACCTATAAAATTTAATTACATGACATTTCCTTATCCTCTTCAGGTGGTAGGAAGCACCTGTGTGTGTGTGTGTGTGTGTGTGTAACAAGGACATTCACTTCACTCATCCTCCCCTGCTCTTGAAAAGAGTGTGTGCATATATGTGCTTATGTAGGAAACTGTACTATTTCCAATCCTTTTTAACTCCATCTGCTGTCTTAACAATTTCTTCTGTCCCTTTGGGCAGAGTGATTGTGCACTAGTTCTGATTACTCACTGAAGTTCAATAATGTTTAATAAATTCAGTTCATTAATAAAGTTAATGGCTTGAGGTGTGGTCTCATATTTTATTCAGAAGTAAAGCATTGATGACATTGATCAAAAGTCACAGTAAAGACATTTATAATCTTACAAAATAATTTTATTTTATTATTTAATTTCTATTCAAATAAAATAAAAAGGCAAAGTACTTTAACCTTTGAATAAGTAATGATGACTATTTTAAGCTTTACAAATTCTGCATTTTCATAACAGAAATAGATAGGATTTTCACATTATCTGCTGTATTCTTCATCAAATAAATGCAGCCTGGTAAGCATAACATAAACTGCTGAGCAATAATGTACAATGAATTTCCTAAAGTATGCAAATATTTAATCAGATTAAGATAACCTGATGACAAATGTTCTAGATTGTTGGCTTGTTCTGGATTATTTACATTTTAGTTAAGCATGGTTAAGAATAGTGTGGTTAAAATGCTGCCTCCGATGCTTTATTGAATTACCGTGGAGCACCATGTTGAGTGTAATATGGTAATCATTCAACTCCCGTGAAGAATTATGATTTATAGCAGCCCTGCTCTGCTCAATAGGACGAATGTTTTTGATGTTCTGAAAGCAGTTAAGCGCATGACTCTCAGCTGAGCTGCAGTGGGAATGTTGCCCGCTGATTGTGGTGGCATCTGATCCTTTAGCCACACCAATGAATGCTGGGACTGTCTTGCAACAGGGCGTGGATCTGAGAGAGCTTTATACCCCTATTAGATTACAAATAGTTTCCACACAGGTGAGTATTTTAAGCTTTAACATTACCTTATTAATTCTGAAGCAATTCTGAAGAGGAAATGCTGAATGTGGTTTATAGAGGATGGTAAAGTTTCCTCTAAGAAAGATTTACATAAAATATTGCATGGATAGGTTTGTCAAATAAAAGCCGCCGTATATAATTCTTTAAAGTTCTTACCTCCTGTTAATGAATAGTTTACTTGCGTATTCTTTATTAACTTTTCATTATACTGTTACACAGGACTGCCTTGTAATACTGTAAATGAACAGTTGATGATCCAGAGAGAGAATGAGAGGGCATTTGCCTGAAAGCTGAGAGATTTGCCATTCAAATCAGTCCTGTTGCTAATCTTTCTTCCTGGATAGGTGCTTAACAGTCAGACCTCCTGCAGGGGCAGCACTAATCTCACTTATCCACCTTTTGCATGTAATTATTGCCATATTAGAAATAAGGCTAGCATCTTCTCGCCTCACTTGCACAGTCGGCAAGATAAATGTGATGTAAATTAAATGTATTTATATATAATATGAATTTATATGCAATAATCTAAATATATAGCTGTATATGCGTGTACATTCTCCAAAATATATACTGTATGTGTGTGTATTTATATCTACATATAATCTACATAATATCTACAATAATCATACACAGTGCACATACATTGACAAAAGTTTCACTCATCCAAATAATCTGAATCAGGTGTTCCAATCACTTCCATGGCCACAGGTGTATAAAATCAAGCACCTAGGCATGCATTTGTGAAAGAATGGGTAGCTCTCAGGAGCTCAGTGAATTCCAGCATGGAACTGTGATAGAATGCCACCTGTGCAACAAATCAAGTCATGAAATTTCCTCGCTCCTTAATATTCCACAGTCAACTATCATCTGTATTATAAGAACATGGAAGTGTTTGGGAACAATAGCAACTCGGCCACAAAGTGGTAGGCCAAGTAAACTGACGGTGCGGGGCCACCGGATGCTGAAGCACAGTACGAAGAGGTCGCCAACTTTCTGCAGACCTCCAAACTTCATGTGGCCTTCAGAATAGCTCAAGAACAGTGCGTAGAGAGCATCATGGAATGGGTTTCCATGGCCGAGCAGCTGCATCCAAGCCATACATCACCAAGTGCAATGCAAAGCGCCGGGTACAGTGGTGTAAAGCACACCGCCACTGGACTCTAGAGCAGTGAAGATCTGTTCTCTGGAGTGATGAATCATGCTTCTCCATCTGGCAATCTCATGGACTAGTCTGGGTTTGGCGGTTGCCAGGAGAACGGTACTTTTCTGACTGCATTGTGCCAAGTGTAAAGTTTGGTGGAGGGGGGATTATGGTGTGGGGTTGTTTTTCAGGAGCTGGGCTTGGCCCCTTAGTTCCGGTGAAAGGAACTCTGAATGCTTCAGCATACCAAGACATTTTGGACAATTCCATGCTCCCAACTTTGTGGGAACAGTTTGGAGCTGGCCCCTTCCTCTTCCACAAAGCAGGATGACAGCGTCTGTGGATGAACTTGACTGGCCTGCACAGAGTCCTGACCTCAACCCAATAAAACACCTTTGGGATGAATTAGAGCGGAGACTGAGAGCCAGGCCTTCGCTTCCAACATGACTGTGTGACCGCAGAAAACTGGCAATACTGTTTGTGTGCAGAGAAAACATAATATTGACGTTTATTCAGCAATTTCTTCTCTTCCGTGTAAGTTTTTGCTGTGGCTTCACAAGAACGCCATGATGCATGCATGTGCATTCCTCTGCTTGTCAACAAGGTGCAGCACATGCGGGTCAACTGCACAACAGGCGAGCACTGTGCCACTAGAGCATAAAAGTCCATCACTGTAATCCATGTGTTATATCACAGACCCCATATAGTGCCGTCTTCTCTTCTGCGTGTGGATCACTTCCGTAGACTAAGAAGGGACATTCCTTTTCTTTATCAGAGCTGGGAGCCAAGAGTCTTCAGTTTTGACTTCTCTTCTTCACCCTTTTTCAGCGACTCTGATTAGTAGGTCATTAGTTACTGGCAGTTGTAATCTGTTTTGGCTAGAGCTGTGTTAACAAGATTTGCTCCTAACTGACTTGGCTAAAATGGTCAGACAAAGACGTCTGTGAGAGAATCATTTAGGCCATTGCAGCTTTTTTCAGTCAGTGTTTATCTCTTTAATCTTGGTTTTTGGCTTCTTTTGGGTTTTGGACGATCATTTGTTGTTTTGTTTTAGTGAAGACTAATTGAATTGGGCTACAGTGTTTCTAAAGTCTTTTTGTGTATTAGATTAGATGTTCCTTACCTCCCCAGCCTGTCCTTACAAGTGCTTCTGTTAAAATAAGAGGTGGCAGATGTGTGGTGAAATGAACAAAACATTCCCATATGTCTGCACAGTATCCAGCTGTTCACTTTTAGATGAGTTTGTCAAATATGCTGCCTTTGAACAAAGGTGAATGCAGATGCATATCTACAAATGTCAGCTCACTGTAATACCGTTAGCCTTTAAAACATCTTGCCAAAAGATTAGGCTGTATAGATTCTAATTTGGATGTAAATAAAAGAGCGGAAATGTGTGAAGCTTGGCTACATCAAGAAAAAATCTTCGATTGTGTTCTCACACAATGGAAATATATGTCAGCAAAAGTGAAAATGTATACTCAGCAGAGCTAGCATTGCCGCCCTGAAATGCTTCCCAGTTATGTAATGCCTGTAGCTCGGCTCAAGCCAAACACATTGGTTTAATTAAGTTATGTCTAATCTCTCGGCAGATTCCGCAGAAAGATTGATGACTCTCGTTCAGGTGTAAACAGCTATCATTCTCTCTCAGTCGTTTAGGTTCTTGTTTTGTTAATGCGTTTTGCACTTCTGGCCCTGTCAATAGGAAGGAGGGGGTCAGTCAGCCCTTCTGGTGAAGGATGACCCTCTCCATCTGTCTGGGGGTCATGTGGGTGTTTATGGTAATTCGCTCACCCGTTGAGTTGAGGGTATCCGGAGTGATTTCCAAAACCCAGTCATGTGCCACCATGCATAAGGAGGCCAAGGCCTAGGTTAAAAGCCTAGTCATACCAAAAGAATATTTTTAACACCTACTGTAATGTTCAGTTTCGGTATAGTTTATTTATTTACTTTAAAAAAAAAACAAAAACACTACAATGCATTGATTTTTTTTATTTATTTTTTTATTTGTATTATATTTTATGTTATTTTATTTGTAACAATTGTCCTTTCTTTTTGTTGGTTACTGAGAGTATTTTTATGTTTACCATTAAACTCTAAATAGTTTTGGTGGAAGGAGTTGTTTTGTGTTTTATGCTTTATTTAATTACTTCAAATTTACCGTTAACAGATTTTAACACAGTCCAGCCTGCCGTTAAAAGAGATTTTGGAGTTCAAAGCATTAGGGCGACACTTAAAAATGATTTGCACAGACTGAAAGATTTTAAAGGATTTGAACGTTTACTGTACGTTATGATCGTTTGTCTGATCGATTGACTGACTGCACTTTCAATAGATGTGGAAACTTTTTCTCAATCACCTTTTAACTGCAGTTCATCGTCTTTCATCTTCCGTCTCTTTTACTGAAAGTAATAATGAATAAACAGGAGGTAGAAATGGGCATTAATAAATAAAGCAAACTAGAGGAAATGATTTTGACTAAAGTAAATCCATTGGAAAGCTGAGAGTAAGATCATGTTTGTGCCTGCGACACATTTGCTTTTGAGTGGGCTGTTAATGATATGTGATGCGCTGGAGAGGGGTGCAAATGGAGGTGTCTGTCTAAAAACAGCCCTGCATACTGTATATTTGCCCTCCAGCTGAAGGAGTGGGAGAGGAGGAGTGGTCAGGGTGACACAGCAGCTCGCCGCTAGGAACAGAAGTGGGGCCGGATCTGCATTCCTGAAATAACAGCAAGTTTTGGGAGGTGACGGGAAGGAGGAAGTCACTGCATAGTCATGTTCCTGCTTGGGCCGGTATAAAACTCTCAATTGTTTGCGAACACGAACATCATCTGTTTTGTTTTAATCTGTAACCATCTGGAGTTACCTTGGCTGTGTTTAGCAAACTGATTACCTAGATAGCGTTTTCAGCCATGTTTCGAGTCAGCTGAGGTCATCAAAACATGCCTCCAAAGCCAAAACATGCTGTCCACACATATGCACTCTTGATAGGTTTCTTGTGAGCAACACTTGTGTCAAAAGCTAATCTTTAGTGTTAGGTCTACCCAGGAACAGAGCTTTTGTAAGCACCTCAGACCCTGCTGATAAAATCACTCTTCCCTGATGGAAGCCGTTTTATGGAGCCCATCCAATTCAGCATCTCTCCATCACTCTGTCCCACTTTTGGTCCTCGACCTTTCCCTACTTCTCTATCAGAGCCAGTTCTGTTCTGCTCCATTGCCCCTGCTAATAAACACGCCTCGAAAGGATCTCAAATTTAACAGTCTGCATGGAGTCTATGGACCGAAATGGATGGCGGTGCTTTATGACGTGATTGCTTTTTAAGAAGCAGAATATATTTGGTTTCAGCCTATCTCAGTTTCTCATTTTTTTGGTAATGGGATTATGTGAAAGGTCTGGGGTCAGATACTTTGGGGATTTATAATATAAGTGTTTCTAATATACGTGATAAATGTGTGGCCTGGACCTTTCTTTTTTTTAAGTTTTCCTCAATATCTCCTAAATCTCCTTTTGTAAAGTTTCAGTGTTATGTATTGCTACTGTTCAGTATTTATATATTGTTTGTAGTTTTTATAAGAAAGAGATAGAATTAAATTACTTTTATTAGGATCCTTTGAATAAAAAGTAACTATATTATTTATTTTATTTTTCTGTTTTGTTATTAAAGCCATCCTCTTCACAGCAAACCCATTACAGGCAGCCCATCTCAGGACTTTCAAAGTCTACAGTCTATTTTTATAAAAAGGTTTTGAAATATTTAGTCTGTAGACACATCTGACCTGACTGTTGGCTAAGTGGAAGATATGCCTACTTGTTTTGTAGTGTGACAGTCTTCTCTATGAATCTATGAAAATTTGGCATTTATTATAAAAATGTTCTTGGCCTTCAGATAAATGATTATATGTTCCTCCTCAGGGATGTGTGTCTGATGGAATTGCATGCGTCTGCATACGTATTTTCATGTTTTGACGTGTTGGACGTGGGTAACGGACTGACTGCATACCCGCGAAAGACGCCCAAAACATCTGCTCCTGCCTTTGGCGCACCTGGATGGGCTGCTGTCCTACCGCATGATGGGCTATTCTATACTTTCTGTGTAGTTAGTTCACAAAGACATAAAA